>NW_026777091.1:0-51979 GCF_030936135.1 Gavia stellata
TGCAAGAGCTTTCAGGGCTGGCCACCTTTAGTGTAGGAGCAATCCCTGGACGTTCGCAATTTCAGTGTTGAGCTCTGGCCAGATTGAGCAGGAGAGGCTGTGTACGTTGGAAGTTTTAGTAGGCGAAACAAGTTCAGAGCCCAAGTGTTTGTGGTTCGTTTGAGAGGTTACCAGTGGGAGATGAGGACCAGCAAGAGCTTTCAGGGCTGGCACCTTTAGTGTAGGAGCAATCCCTGGACGTTCGCAATTTCGGTGTTGAGCTCTGGCCAGATTGAGCAGGAGAGGCTGTGTACGTTGGAAGTTTTAGTAGGCGAAACAAGTTCAGAGCCCAAGTGTTTGTGGTTCATTTGAGAGGTTACCAGTGGGAGATGAGGACCAGCAAGAGCTTTCAGGGCTGGCACCTTTAGTGTAGGAGCAATCGCTGGACGTTCGCAATTTCGGTGTTGAGCTCTGGCCAGATTGAGCAAGAGAGGCTGTGTACGTTGGAAGTTTTAGTAGGCTAAACAAGTTCAGAGGCCAAGTGTTTGTGTTCGTTTGAGAGGTTACCAGTGGGAGATGAGGAGCAGCAAGAGCTTTCAGGGCTGGCACCTTTAGTGTAGGAGCAATCCCTGGACGTTCGTATTTTTGTTGGTGAATTTTGGCCAGATTGAGCAAGAGAGGCTGTGTACGTTGGAAGTTTTAGTAGCGAAACAAGTTCAGAGGCCAAGTCTTTGTGGTTCGTTTGAGAGGTTACCAGTGGGAGATGAGGACCAGCAAGAGCTTTCAGGGCTGGCACCTTTAGTGTAGGAGCAATCGCTGGACGTTCGCAATGTCGGTGTTGAGCTCTGGCCAGATTGAGCAGGAGAGGCTGTGTACGTTGGAAGTTTTAGTAGGCTAAACAAGTTCAGAGCCCAAGTGTTTGTGGTTCGTTTGAGAGGTTACCAGTGGGAGATGAGGACCAGCAAGAGCTTTCAGGGCTGGCACCTTTAGTGTAGGAGCAATCCCTGGACGTCGCAATTTCGGTGTTGAGCTCTGGCCAGATTGAGCAGGAGAGGCTGTGTACGTTGGAAGTTTTATTAGGCGAAACAAGTTCAGAGCCCAAGTGTTTGTGGTTCGTTTGAGAGGTTACCAGTGGGAGATAAGGACCAGCAAGAGCTTTCAGGGCTGGCACCTTTAGTGTAGGAGCAATCCCTGGACGTTCGCAATTTCGGTGTTGAGCTCTGGCCAGATTGAGCAGGAGAGGCTGTGTACGTTGGAAGTTTTAGTAGGCTAAACAAGTTCAGAGCCCAAGTGTTTGTGGTTCGTTTGAGAGGTTACCAGTGGGAGATGAGGAGCAGCAAGAGCTTTCAGGGCTGGCACCTTTAGTGTAGGAGCAATCCCTGGACGTTCGTAATTTCATTGGTGAATTTTGGCCAGATTGAGCAGGAGAGGCTGTGTACGTTGGAAGTTTTAGTAGGCTAAACAAGTTCAGAGCCCAAGTGTTTGTGGTTCGTTTGAGAGGTTACCAGTGGGAGATGAGGAGCAGCAAGAGCTTTCAGGGCTGGCACCTTTAGTGTAGGAGCAATCCCTGGACGTTCGCAATTTCGGTGTTGAGCTCTGGCCAGATTGAGCAGGAGAGGCTGTGTACGTTGGAAGTTTTAGTAGGCTAAACAAGTTCAGAGCCCAAGTGTTTGTGGTTCGTTTGAGAGGTTACCAGTGGGAGATGAGGACCAGCAAGAGCTTTCAGGGCTGGCACCTTTAGTGTAGGAGCAATCCCTGGACGTTCGCAATTTCGGTGTTGAGCTCTGGCCAGATTGAGCAGGAGAGGCTGTGTACGTTGGAAGTTTTAGTAGGCGAAACAAGTTCAGAGCCCAAGTGTTTGTGGTTCATATTGAGAGGTTACCAGTGGCAGATGAGGACCAGCAAGAGCTTTCAGGGCTGGCACCTTTAGTGTAGGAAGCAATCCTGGACGTTCGCAATTTCAGTGTTGAGCTCTGGCCAGATTGAGCAGGAGAGGCTGTGTACGTTGGAAGTTTTAGTAGGCGAAACAAGTTCAGAGCCCAAGTGTTTGTGGTTCGTTTGAGAGGTTACCAGTGGGAGATGAGGACCAGCAAGAGCTTTCAGGGCTGGCACCTTTAGTGTAGGAGCAATCCCTGGACGTTCGCAATTTCGGTGTTGAGCTCTGGCCAGATTGAGCAGGATAGGGCTGTGTACGTTGGAAGTTTTAGTAGGCGAAACAAGTTCAGAGCCCAAGTGTTTGTGGTTCATTTGAGAGGTTACCAGTGGGAGATGAGGACCAGCAAGAGCTTTCAGGGCTGGCACCTTTAGTGTAGGAGCAATCGCTGGACGTTCGCAATTTCGGTGTTGAGCTCTGGCCAGATTGAGCAAGAGAGGCTGTGTACGTTGGAAGTTTTAGTAGGCTAAACAAGTTCAGAGGCCAAGTGTTTGTGGTTCGTTTGAGAGGTTACCAGTGGGAGATGAGGAGCAGCAAGAGCTTTCAGGGCTGGCACCTTTAGTGTAGGAGCAATCCCTGGACGTTCGTATTTTTGTTGGTGAATTTTGCCAGATTGAGCAAGAGAGGCTGTGTACGTTGGAAGTTTTAGTAGGCTAAACAAGTTCAGAGGCCAAGTGTTTGTGGTTCGTTTGAGAGGTTACCAGTGGGAGATGAGGACCAGCAAGAGCTTTCAGGGCTGGCACCTTTAGTGTAGGAGCAATCGCTGGACGTTCGCAATGTCGGTGTTGAGCTCTGGCCAGATTGAGCAGGTAGAGGCTGTGTACGTTGGAAGTTTTAGTAGGCTAAACAAGTTCAGAGCCCAAGTGTTTGTGGTTCGTTTGAGAGTTACCAGTGGGAGATGAGGAGCAGCAAGAGCTTTCAGGGCTGGCACCTTTAGTGTAGGAGCAATCCCTGGACGTTCGCAATTTCGGTGTTGAGCTCTGGCCAGATTGAGCAGGAGAGGCTGTGTACATTGGAAGTTTTATTAGGCGAAACAAGTTCAGAGCCCAAGTGTTTGTGGTTCGTTTGAGAGGTTACCAGTGGGAGATGAGGAGCAGCAAGAGCTTTCAGGGCTGGCACCTTTAGTGTAGGAGCAATCCCTGGACGTTCGTAATTTCATTGGTGAATTTTGGCCAGATTGAGCAGGAGAGGCTGTGTACGTTGGAAGTTTTAGTAGGCTAAACAAGTTCAGAGCCAAGTGTTTGTGGTTCGTTTGAGAGGTTACCAGTGGGAGATGAGGACCAGCAAGAGCTTTCAGGGCTGGCACCTTTAGTGTAGGAGCAATCCCTGGACGTTCGCAATTTCGGTGTTGAGCTCTGGCCAGATTGAGCAGGAGAGGCTGTGTACGTTGGAAGTTTTAGTAGGCGAAACAAGTTCAGAGCCCAAGTGTTTGTGGTTCGTTTGAGAGGTTACCAGTGGGAGATGAGGACCAGCAAGAGCTTTCAGGGCTGGCACCTTTAGTGTAGGAGCAATCCCTGGACGTTCGCAATTTCGGTGTTGAGCTCTGGCCAGATTGAGCAGGAGAGGCTGTGTACGTTGGAAGTTTTAGTAGGCGAAACAAGTTCAGAGCCCAAGTGTTTGTGGTTCATTTGAGAGGTTACCAGTGGCAGATGAGGACCAGCAAGAGCTTTCAGGGCTGGCACCTTTAGTGTAGGAGCAATCCCTGGACGTTCGCAATTTCAGTGTTGAGCTCTGGCCAGATTGAGCAGGAGAGGCTGTGTACGTTGGAAGTTTTAGTAGGCGAAACAAGTTCAGAGCCCAAGTGTTTGTGTTCGTTTGAGAGGTTACCAGTGGGAGATGAGGACCAGCAAGAGCTTTCAGGGCTGGCACCTTTAGTGTAGGAGCAATCCCTGGACGTTCGCAATTTCGGTGTTGAGCTCTGGCCAGATTGAGCAGGAGAGGCTGTGTACGTTGAAGTTTTAGTAGGCTAAACAAGTTCAGAGCCCAAGTGTTGTGGTTCATTTGAGAGTTACCAGTGGGAGATGAGGACCAGCAAGAGCTTTCAGGGCTGGCACCTTTAGTGTAGGAGCAATCCCTGACGTTCGCAATTTCAGTGTTGAGCTCTGGCCAGATTGAGCAGGAGAGGCTGTGTACGTTGGAAGTTTTAGTAGGCGAAACAAGTTCAGAGCCCAAGTGTTTGTGGTTCGTTTGAGAGGTTACCAGTGGGAGATGAGGAGCAGCAAGAGCTTTCAGGGCTTGGCACCTTTAGTGTAGGAGCAATCCCTGGACGTTCGCAATTTCGGTGTTGAGCTCTGGCCAGATTGAGCAAGAGAGGCTGTGTACGTTGGAAGTTTTAGTAGGCTAAACAAGTTCAGAGCCCAAGTGTTTGTGGTTCGTTTGAGAGGTTACCAGTGGGAGATGAGGAGCAGCAAGAGCTTTCAGGGCTGGCACCTTTAGTGTAGGAGCAATCCCTGGACGTTCGTATTTTTGTTGGTGAATTTTTGGCCAGATTGAGCAAGAGAGGCTGTGTACGTTGGAAGTTTTAGTAGGCGTAACAAGTTCAGAGCCCAAGTGTTTGTGGTTCGTTTGAGAGGTTACCAGTGGGAGATGAGGACCAGCAAGAGCTTTCAGGGCTGGCACCTTTAGTGTAGGAGCAATCGCTGGACGTTCGCAATGTCGGTGTTGAGCTCTGGCCAGATTGAGCAGGAGAGGCTGTGTACGTTGGAAGTTTTAGTAGGCTAAACAAGTTCAGAGCCCAAGTGTTTGTGGTTCGTTTGAGAGGTTACCAGTGGGAGATGAGGACCAGCAAGAGCTTTCAGGGCTGGCACCTTTAGTGTAGGAGCAATCCCTGGACGTTCACAATTTCGGTGTTGAGCTCTGGCCAGATTGAGCAGGAGAGGCTGTGTACGTTGGAAGTTTTAGTAGGCGAAACAAGTTCAGAGCCCAAGTGTTTGTGGTTCGTTTGAGAGGTTACCAGTGGGAGATGAGGACCAGCAAGAGCTTTCAGGGCTGGCACCTTTAGTGTAGGAGCAATCGCTGGACGTTCGCAATTTCGGTGTTGAGCTCTGGCCAGATTGAGCAGGAGAGGCTGTGTACGTTGGAAGTTTTAGTAGGCTAAACAAGTTCAGAGCCCAAGTGTTTGTGGTTCGTTTGAGAGGTTACCAGTGGGAGATGAGGACCAGCAAGAGCTTTCAGGGCTGGCACCTTTAGTGTAGGAGCAATCCCTGGACGTTCGTAATTTCATTGGTGAATTTTGGCCAGATTGAGCAGGAGAGGCTGTGTACGTTGGAAGTTTTAGTAGGCTAAACAAGTTCAGAGCCAAGTGTTTGTGGTTCGTTTGACAGGTTACCAGTGGGAGATGAGGAGCAGCAAGAGCTTTCAGGGCTGGCACCTTTAGTGTAGGAGCAATCCCTGGACGTTCGCAATTTCGGTGTTGAGCTCTGGCCAGATTGAGCAGGAGAGGCTGTGTACGTTGGAAGTTTTAGTAGGCGAAACAAGTTCAGAGCCCAAGTGTTTGTGGTTCATTTGAGAGGTTACCAGTGGCAGATGAGGACCAGCAAGAGCTTTCAGGGCTGGCACCTTTAGTGTAGGAGCAATCCCTGGACGTTCGCAATTTCAGTGTTGAGCTCTGGCCAGATTGAGCAGGAGAGGCTGTGTACGTTGGAAGTTTTAGTAGGCGAAACAAGTTCAGAGCCCAAGTGTTTGTGGTTCGTTTGAGAGGTTACCAGTGGGAGATGAGGACCAGCAAGAGCTTTCAGGGCTGGCACCTTTAGTGTAGGAGCAATCCCTGGACGTTCGCAATTTCGGTGTTGAGCTCTGGCCAGATTGAGCCGGAGAGGCTGTGTACGTTGGAAGTTTTAGTAGGCGAAACAAGTTCAGAGCCCAAGTGTTTGTGGTTCGTTTGAGAGGTTACCAGTGGGAGATGAGGACCAGCAAGAGCTTTCAGGGCTGGCACCTTTAGTGTAGGAGCAATCGCTGGACGTTCGCAATTTCGGTGTTGAGCTCTGGCCAGATTGAGCAAGAGAGGCTGTGTACGTTGGAAGTTTTAGTAGGCTAAACAAGTTCAGAGGCCAAGTGTTTGTGGTTCGTTTGAGAGGTTACCAGTGGGAGATGAGGAGCAGCAAGAGCTTTCAGGGCTGGCACCTTTAGTGTAGGAGCAATCCCTGGACGTTCTTATTTTTGTTGGTGAATTTTGGCCAGATTGAGCAAGAGAGGCTGTGTACGTTGGAAGTTTTAGTAGGCGAAACAAGTTCAGAGGCCAAGTGTTTGTGGTTCGTTTGAGAGGTTACCAGTGGGAGATGAGGACCAGCAAGAGCTTTCAGGGCTGGCACCTTTAGTGTAGGAGCAATCGCTGGACGTTCGCAATGTCGGTGTTGAGCTCTGGCCAGATTGAGCAGGAGAGGCTGTGTACGTTGGAAGTTTTAGTAGGCTAAACAAGTTCAGAGCCCAAGTGTTTGTGGTTCGTTTGAGAGGTTACCAGTGGGAGATGAGGACCAGCAAGAGCTTTCAGGGCTGGCACCTTTAGTGTAGGAGCAATCCCTGGACGTTCGCAATTTCGGTGTTGAGCTCTGGCCAGATTGAGCAGGAGAGGCTGTGTACATTGGAAGTTTTATTAGGCGAAACAAGTTCAGAGCCCAAGTGTTTGTGGTTCGTTTGAGAGGTTACCAGTGGGAGATGAGGAGCAGCAAGAGCTTTCAGGGCTGGCACCTTTAGTGTAGGAGCAATCCCTGGACGTTCGTAATTTCATTGGTGAATTTTGGCCAGATTGAGCAGGAGAGGCTGTGTACGTTGGAAGTTTTAGTAGGCTAAACAAGTTCAGAGCCCAAGTGTTTGTGGTTCGTTTGAGAGGTTACCAGTGGGAGATGAGGACCAGCAAGAGCTTTCAGGGCTGGCACCTTTAGTGTAGGAGCAATCCCTGGACGTTCGCAATTTCGGTGTTGAGCTCTGGCCAGATTGAGCAGGAGAGGCTGTGTACGTTGGAAGTTTTAGTAGGCGAAACAAGTTCAGAGCCCAAGTGTTTGTGGTTCGTTTGAGAGGTTACCAGTGGGAGATGAGGAGCAGCAAGAGCTTTCAGGGCTGGCACCTTTAGTGTAGGAGCAATCCCTGGACGTTCGCAATTTCGGTGTTGAGCTCTGGCCAGATTGAGCAGGAGAGGCTGTGTACGTTGGAAGTTTTAGTAGGCGAAACAAGTTCAGAGCCCAAGTGTTTGTGGTTCATTTGAGAGGTTACCAGTGGCAGATGAGGACCAGCAAGAGCTTTCAGGGCTGGCACCTTTAGTGTAGGAGCAATCCCTGGACGTTCGCAATTTCAGTGTTGAGCTCTGGCCAGATTGAGCAGGAGAGGCTGTGTACGTTGGAAGTTTTAGTAGGCGAAACAAGTTCAGAGCCCAAGTGTTTGTGGTTCGTTTGAGAGGTTACCAGTGGGAGATGAGGACCAGCAAGAGCTTTCAGGGCTGGCACCTTTAGTGTAGGAGCAATCCCTGGACGTTCGCAATTTCGGTGTTGAGCTCTGGCCAGATTGAGCAGGAGAGGCTGTGTACGTTGGAAGTTTTAGTAGGCGAAACAAGTTCAGAGCCCAAGTGTTTGTGGTTCGTTTGAGAGGTTACCAGTGGGAGATGAGGACCAGCAAGAGCTTTCAGGGCTGGCACCTTTAGTGTAGGAGCAATCCCTGGACGTTCGCAATTTCGGTGTTGAGCTCTGGCCAGATTGAGCAAGAGAGGCTGTGTACGTTGGAAGTTTTAGTAGGCTAAACAAGTTCAGAGCCCAAGTGTTTGTGGTTCGTTTGAGAGGTTACCAGTGGGAGATGAGGAGCAGCAAGAGCTTTCAGGGCTGGCACCTTTAGTGTAGGAGCAATCCCTGGACGTTCGTATTTTTGTTGGTGAATTTTGGCCAGATTGAGCAAGAGAGGCTGTGTACGTTGGAAGTTTTAGTAGGCGTAACAAGTTCAGAGCCCAAGTGTTTGTGGTTCGTTTGAGAGGTTACCAGTGGGAGATGAGGACCAGCAAGAGCTTTCAGGGCTGGCACCTTTAGTGTAGGAGCAATCGCTGGACGTTCGCAATGTCGGTGTTGAGCTCTGGCCAGATTGAGCAGGAGAGGCTGTGTACGTTGGAAGTTTTAGTAGGCTAAACAAGTTCAGAGCCCAAGTGTTTGTGGTTCGTTTGAGAGGTTACCAGTGGGAGATGAGGACCAGCAAGAGCTTTCAGGGCTGGCACCTTTAGTGTAGGAGCAATCCCTGGACGTTCACAATTTCGGTGTTGAGCTCTGGCCAGATTGAGCAGGAGAGGCTGTGTACGTTGGAAGTTTTAGTAGGCGAAACAAGTTCAGAGCCCAAGTGTTTGTGGTTCGTTTGAGAGGTTACCAGTGGGAGATGAGGACCAGCAAGAGCTTTCAGGGCTGGCACCTTTAGTGTAGGAGCAATCCCTGGACGTTCGCAATTTCGGTGTTGAGCTCTGGCCAGATTGAGCAGGAGAGGCTGTGTACATTGGAAGTTTTATTAGGCGAAACAAGTTCAGAGCCCAAGTGTTTGTGGTTCGTTTGAGAGGTTACCAGTGGGAGATGAGGAGCAGCAAGAGCTTTCAGGGCTGGCACCTTTAGTGTAGGAGCAATCCCTGGACGTTCGTAATTTCATTGGTGAATTTTGGCCAGATTGAGCAGGAGAGGCTGTGTACGTTGGAAGTTTTAGTAGGCTAAACAAGTTCAGAGCCCAAGTGTTTGTGGTTCGTTTGAGAGGTTACCAGTGGGAGATGAGGAGCAGCAAGAGCTTTCAGGGCTGGCACCTTTAGTGTAGGAGCAATCCCTGGACGTTCGCAATTTCGGTGTTGAGCTCTGGCCAGATTGAGCAGGAGAGGCTGTGTACGTTGGAAGTTTTAGTAGGCGAAACAAGTTCAGAGCCCAAGTGTTTGTGGTTCGTTTGAGAGGTTACCAGTGGGAGATGAGGACCAGCAAGAGCTTTCAGGGCTGGCACCTTTAGTGTAGGAGCAATCCCTGGACGTTCGCAATTTCGGTGTTGAGCTCTGGCCAGATTGAGCAGGAGAGGCTGTGTACGTTGGAAGTTTTAGTAGGCGAAACAAGTTCAGAGCCCAAGTGTTTGTGGTTCATTTGAGAGGTTACCAGTGGCAGATGAGGACCAGCAAGAGCTTTCAGGGCTGGCACCTTTAGTGTAGGAGCAATCCCTGGACGTTCGCAATTTCAGTGTTGAGCTCTGGCCAGATTGAGCAGGAGAGGCTGTGTACGTTGGAAGTTTTAGTAGGCGAAACAAGTTCAGAGCCCAAGTGTTTGTGGTTCGTTTGAGAGGTTACCAGTGGGAGATGAGGACCAGCAAGAGCTTTCAGGGCTGGCACCTTTAGTGTAGGAGCAATCCCTGGACGTTCGCAATTTCGGTGTTGAGCTCTGGCCAGATTGAGCCGGAGAGGCTGTGTACGTTGGAAGTTTTAGTAGGCGAAACAAGTTCAGAGCCCAAGTGTTTGTGGTTCATTTGAGAGGTTACCAGTGGGAGATGAGGACCAGCAAGAGCTTTCAGGGCTGGCACCTTTAGTGTAGGAGCAATCGCTGGACGTTCGCAATTTCGGTGTTGAGCTCTGGCCAGATTGAGCAAGAGAGGCTGTGTACGTTGGAAGTTTTAGTAGGCTAAACAAGTTCAGAGGCCAAGTGTTTGTGGTTCGTTTGAGAGGTTACCAGTGGGAGATGAGGAGCAGCAAGAGCTTTCAGGGCTGGCACCTTTAGTGTAGGAGCAATCCCTGGACGTTCGTATTTTTGTTGGTGAATTTTGGCCAGATTGAGCAAGAGAGGCTGTGTACGTTGGAAGTTTTAGTAGGCGAAACAAGTTCAGAGGCCAAGTCTTTGTGGTTCGTTTGAGAGGTTACCAGTGGGAGATGAGGACCAGCAAGAGCTTTCAGGGCTGGCACCTTTAGTGTAGGAGCAATCGCTGGACGTTCGCAATGTCGGTGTTGAGCTCTGGCCAGATTGAGCAGGAGAGGCTGTGTACGTTGGAAGTTTTAGTAGGCTAAACAAGTTCAGAGCCCAAGTGTTTGTGGTTCGTTTGAGAGGTTACCAGTGGGAGATGAGGAGCAGCAAGAGCTTTCAGGGCTGGCACCTTTAGTGTAGGAGCAATCCCTGGACGTTCGCAATTTCGGTGTTGAGCTCTGGCCAGATTGAGCAGGAGAGGCTGTGTACGTTGGAAGTTTTATTAGGCGAAACAAGTTCAGAGCCCAAGTGTTTGTGGTTCGTTTGAGAGGTTACCAGTGGGAGATAAGGACCAGCAAGAGCTTTCAGGGCTGGCACCTTTAGTGTAGGAGCAATCCCTGGACGTTCGCAATTTCGGTGTTGAGCTCTGGCCAGATTGAGCAGGAGAGGCTGTGTACGTTGGAAGTTTTAGTAGGCTAAACAAGTTCAGAGCCCAAGTGTTTGTGGTTCGTTTGAGAGGTTACCAGTGGGAGATGAGGAGCAGCAAGAGCTTTCAGGGCTGGCACCTTTAGTGTAGGAGCAATCCCTGGACGTTCGTAATTTCATTGGTGAATTTTGGCCAGATTGAGCAGGAGAGGCTGTGTACGTTGGAAGTTTTAGTAGGCTAAACAAGTTCAGAGCCCAAGTGTTTGTGGTTCGTTTGAGAGGTTACCAGTGGGAGATGAGGACCAGCAAGAGCTTTCAGGGCTGGCACCTTTAGTGTAGGAGCAATCCCTGGACGTTCGCAATTTCGGTGTTGAGCTCTGGCCAGATTGAGCAGGAGAGGCTGTGTACGTTGGAAGTTTTAGTAGGCGAAACAAGTTCAGAGCCCAAGTGTTTGTGGTTCGTTTGAGAGGTTAGCAGTGGGAGATGAGGACCAGCAAGAGCTTTCAGGGCTGGCACCTTTAGTGTAGGAGCAATCCCTGGACGTTCGCAATTTCGGTGTTGAGCTCTGGCCAGATTGAGCAGGAGAGGCTGTGTACGTTGGAAGTTTTAGTAGGCGAAACAAGTTCAGAGCCCAAGTGTTTGTGGTTCATTTGAGAGGTTACCAGTGGGAGATGAGGACCAGCAAGAGCTTTCAGGGCTGGCACCTTTAGTGTAGGAGCAATCCCTGGACGTTCGCAATTTCAGTGTTGAGCTCTGGCCAGATTGAGCAGGAGAGGCTGTGTACGTTGGAAGTTTTAGTAGGCGAAACAAGTTCAGAGCCCAAGTGTTTGTGGTTCATTTGAGAGGTTACCAGTGGGAGATGAGGACCAGCAAGAGCTTTCAGGGCTGGCACCTTTAGTGTAGGAGCAATCGCTGGACGTTCGCAATTTCGGTGTTGAGCTCTGGCCAGATTGAGCAAGAGAGGCTGTGTACGTTGGAAGTTTTAGTAGGCTAAACAAGTTCAGAGGCCAAGTGTTTGTGGTTCGTTTGAGAGGTTACCAGTGGGAGATGAGGACCAGCAAGAGCTTTCAGGGCTGGCACCTTTAGTGTAGGAGCAATCCCTGGACGTTCGTATTTTTGTTGGTGAATTTTGGCCAGATTGAGCAAGAGAGGCTGTGTACGTTGGAAGTTTTAGTAGGCTAAACAAGTTCAGAGGCCAAGTCTTTGTGGTTCGTTTGAGAGGTTACCAGTGGGAGATGAGGAGCAGCAAGAGCTTTCAGGGCTGGCACCTTTAGTGTAGGAGCAATCCCTGGACGTTCGTAATTTCATTGGTGAATTTTGGCCAGATTGAGCAGGAGAGGCTGTGTACGTTGGAAGTTTTAGTAGGCTAAACAAGTTCAGAGCCCAAGTGTTTGTGGTTCGTTTGAGAGGTTACCAGTGGGAGATGAGGAGCAGCAAGAGCTTTCAGGGCTGGCACCTTTAGTGTAGGAGCAATCCCTGGACGTTCGCAATTTCGGTGTTGAGCTCTGGCCAGATTGAGCAGGAGAGGCTGTGTACGTTGGAAGTTTTAGTAGGCGAAACAAGTTCAGAGCCCAAGTGTTTGTGGTTCGTTTGAGAGGTTACCAGTGGCAGATGAGGACCAGCAAGAGCTTTCAGGGCTGGCACCTTTAGTGTAGGAGCAATCCCTGGACGTTCGCAATTTCGGTGTTGAGCTCTGGCCAGATTGAGCAGGAGAGGCTGTGTACGTTGGAAGTTTTAGTAGGCTAAACAAGTTCAGAGCCCAAGTGTTTGTGGTTCATTTGAGAGGTTACCAGTGGCAGATGAGGACCAGCAAGAGCTTTCAGGGCTGGCACCTTTAGTGTAGGAGCAATCCCTGGACGTTCGCAATTTCGGTGTTGAGCTCTGGCCAGATTGAGCAGGAGAGGCTGTGTACGTTGGAAGTTTTAGTAGGCGAAACAAGTTCAGAGCCCAAGTGTTTGTGGTTCGTTTGAGAGGTTACCAGTGGGAGATGAGGATCAGCAAGAGCTTTCAGGGCTGGCACCTTTAGTGTAGGAGCAATCCCTGGACGTTCGCAATTTCGGTGTTGAGCTCTGGCCAGATTGAGCAGGAGAGGCTGTGTACGTTGGAAGTTTTAGTAGGCGAAACAAGTTCAGAGCCCAAGTGTTTGTGGTTCATTTGAGAGTTACCAGTGGGAGATGAGGACCAGCAAGAGCTTTCAGGGCTGGCACCTTTAGTGTAGGAGCAATCGCTGGACGTTCGCAATTTCGGTGTTGAGCTCTGGCCAGATTGAGCAAGAGAGGCTGTGTACGTTGGAAGTTTTAGTAGGCTAAACAAGTTCAGAGGCCAAGTCTTTGTGGTTCGTTTGAGAGGTTACCAGTGGGAGATGAGGACCAGCAAGAGCTTTCAGGGCTGGCACCTTTAGTGTAGGAGCAATCCCTGGACGTTCGCAATGTCGGTGTTGAGCTCTGGCCAGATTGAGCAGGAGAGGCTGTGTACGTTGGAAGTTTTATTAGGCGAAACAAGTTCAGAGCCCAAGTGTTTGTGGTTCGTTTGAGAGGTTACCAGTGGGAGATAAGGACCAGCAAGAGCTTTCAGGGCTGGCACCTTTAGTGTAGGAGCAATCCCTGGACGTTCGTAATTTCATTGGTGAATTTTGGCCAGATTGAGCAGGAGAGGCTGTGTACGTTGGAAGTTTTAGTAGGCGAAACAAGTTCAGAGCCCAAGTGTTTGTGGTTCATTTGAGAGGTTACCAGTGGGAGATGAGGACCAGCAAGAGCTTTCAGGGCTGGCACCTTTAGTGTAGGAGCAATCGCTGGACGTTCGCAATTTCGGTGTTGAGCTCTGGCCAGATTGAGCAAGAGAGGCTGTGTACGTTGGAAGTTTTAGTAGGCTAAACAAGTTCAGAGGCCAAGTGTTTGTGGTTCGTTTGAGAGGTTACCAGTGGGAGATGAGGAGCAGCAAGAGCTTTCAGGGCTGGCACCTTTAGTGTAGGAGCAATCCCTGGACGTTCGTATTTTTGTTGGTGAATTTTGGCCAGATTGAGCAAGAGAGGCTGTGTACGTTGGAAGTTTTAGTAGGCTAAACAAGTTCAGAGGCCAAGTGTTTGTGGTTCGTTTGAGAGGTTACCAGTGGGAGATGAGGACCAGCAAGAGCTTTCAGGGCTGGCACCTTTAGTGTAGGAGCAATCGCTGGACGTTCGCAATGTCGGTGTTGAGCTCTGGCCAGATTGAGCAGGAGAGGCTGTGTACGTTGGAAGTTTTAGTAGGCTAAACAAGTTCAGAGCCCAAGTGTTTGTGGTTCGTTTGAGAGGTTACCAGTGGGAGATGAGGACCAGCAAGAGCTTTCAGGGCTGGCACCTTTAGTGTAGGAGCAATCCCTGGACGTTCGCAATTTCGGTGTTGAGCTCTGGCCAGATTGAGCAGGAGAGGCTGTGTACATTGGAAGTTTTATTAGGCGAAACAAGTTCAGAGCCCAAGTGTTTGTGGTTCGTTTGAGAGGTTACCAGTGGGAGATGAGGAGCAGCAAGAGCTTTCAGGGCTGGCACCTTTAGTGTAGGAGCAATCCCTGGACGTTCGCAATTTCATTGGTGAATTTTGGCCAGATTGAGCAGGAGAGGCTGTGTACGTTGGAAGTTTTAGTAGGCTAAACAAGTTCAGAGCCCAAGTGTTTGTGGTTCGTTTGAGAGGTTACCAGTGGGAGATGAGGACCAGCAAGAGCTTTCAGGGCTGGCACCTTTAGTGTAGGAGCAATCCCTGGACGTTCGCAATTTCGGTGTTGAGCTCTGGCCAGATTGAGCAGGAGAGGCTGTGTACGTTGGAAGTTTTAGTAGGCGAAACAAGTTCAGAGCCCAAGTGTTTGTGGTTCGTTTGAGAGGTTACCAGTGGGAGATGAGGACCAGCAAGAGCTTTCAGGGCTGGCACCTTTAGTGTAGGAGCAATCGCTGGACTTTCGCAATTTCGGTGTTGAGCTCTGGCCAGATTGAGCAGGAGAGGCTGTGTACGTTGGAAGTTTTAGTAGGCGATACAAGTTCAGAGCCCAAGTGTTTGTGGTTCATTTGAGAGGTTACCAGTGGGAGATGAGGACCAGCAAGAGCTTTCAGGGCTGGCACCTTTAGTGTAGGAGCAATCCCTGGACGTTCGCAATTTCAGTGTTGAGCTCTGGCCAGATTGAGCAGGAGAGGCTGTGTACGTTGGAAGTTTTAGTAGGCGAAACAAGTTCAGAGCCCAAGTGTTTGTGGTTCGTTTGAGAGGTTACCAGTGGGAGATGAGGACCAGCAAGAGCTTTCAGGGCTGGCACCTTTAGTGTAGGAGCAATCCCTGGACGTTCGCAATTTCGGTGTTGAGCTCTGGCCAGATTGAGCAGGAGAGGCTGTGTACGTTGGAAGTTTTAGTAGGCGAAACAAGTTCAGAGCCCAAGTGTTTGTGGTTCATTTGAGAGTTACCAGTGGGAGATGAGGACCAGCAAGAGCTTTCAGGGCTGGCACCTTTAGTGTAGGAGCAATCCCTGGACGTTCGCAATTTCGGTGTTGAGCTCTGGCCAGATTGAGCCAGAGAGGCTGTGTACGTTGGAAGTTTTAGTAGGCTAAACAAGTTCAGAGGCCAAGTGTTTGTGGTTCGTTTGAGAGGTTACCAGTGGGAGATGAGGAGCAGCAAGAGCTTTCAGGGCTGGCACCTTTAGTGTAGGAGCAATCCCTGGACGTTCGTATTTTTGTTGGTGAATTTTGGCCAGATTGAGCAAGAGAGGCTGTGTACGTTGGAAGTTTTAGTAGGCGTAACAAGTTCAGAGCCCAAGTGTTTGTGGTTCGTTTGAGAGGTTACCAGTGGGAGATGAGGACCAGCAAGAGCTTTCAGTGCTGGCACCTTTAGTGTAGGAGCAATCGCTGGACGTTCGCAATGTCGGTGTTGAGCTCTGGCCAGATTGAGCAGGAGAGGCTGTGTACGTTGGAAGTTTTAGTAGGCTAAACAAGTTCAGAGCCCAAGTGTTTGTGGTTCGTTTGAGAGGTTACCAGTGGGAGATGAGGACCAGCAAGAGCTTTCAGGGCTGGCACCTTTAGTGTAGGAGCAATCCCTGGACGTTCGCAATTTCGGTGTTGAGCTCTGGCCAGATTGAGCAGGAGAGGCTGTGTACGTTGGAAGTTTTAGTAGGCGAAACAAGTTCAGAGCCCAAGTGTTTGTGGTTCGTTTGAGAGGTTACCAGTGGGAGATGAGGACCAGCAAGAGCTTTCAGGGCTGGCACCTTTAGTGTAGGAGCAATCCCTGGACGTTCGCAATTTCGGTGTTGAGCTCTGGCCAGATTGAGCAGGAGAGGCTGTGTACATTGGAAGTTTTATTAGGCGAAACAAGTTCAGAGCCCAAGTGTTTGTGGTTCGTTTGAGAGGTTACCAGTGGGAGATGAGGAGCAGCAAGAGCTTTCAGGGCTGGCACCTTTAGTGTAGGAGCAATCCCTGGACGTTCGTAATTTCATTGGTGAATTTTGGCCAGATTGAGCAGGAGAGGCTGTGTACGTTGGAAGTTTTAGTAGGCTAAACAAGTTCAGAGCCCAAGTGTTTGTGGTTCGTTTGAGAGGTTACCAGTGGGAGATGAGGAGCAGCAAGAGCTTTCAGGGCTGGCACCTTTAGTGTAGGAGCAATCCCTGGACGTTCGCAATTTCGGTGTTGAGCTCTGGCCAGATTGAGCAGGAGAGGCTGTGTACGTTGGAAGTTTTAGTAGGCGAAACAAGTTCAGAGCCCAAGTGTTTGTGGTTCGTTTGAGAGGTTACCAGTGGGAGATGAGGACCAGCAAGAGCTTTCAGGGCTGGCACCTTTAGTGTAGGAGCAATCCCTGGACGTTCGCAATTTCGGTGTTGAGCTCTGGCCAGATTGAGCAGGAGAGGCTGTGTACGTTGGAAGTTTTAGTAGGCGAAACAAGTTCAGAGCCCAAGTGTTTGTGGTTCATTTGAGAGGTTACCAGTGGCAGATGAGGACCAGCAAGAGCTTTCAGGGCTGGCACCTTTAGTGTAGGAGCAATCCCTGGACGTTCGCAATTTCAGTGTTGAGCTCTGGCCAGATTGAGCAGGAGAGGCTGTGTACGTTGGAAGTTTTAGTAGGCGAAACAAGTTCAGAGCCCAAGTGTTTGTGGTTCGTTTGAGAGGTTACCAGTGGGAGATGAGGACCAGCAAGAGCTTTCAGGGCTGGCACCTTTAGTGTAGGAGCAATCCCTGGACGTTCGCAATTTCGGTGTTGAGCTCTGGCCAGATTGAGCCGGAGAGGCTGTGTACGTTGGAAGTTTTAGTAGGCGAAACAAGTTCAGAGCCCAAGTGTTTGTGGTTCATTTGAGAGGTTACCAGTGGGAGATGAGGACCAGCAAGAGCTTTCAGGGCTGGCACCTTTAGTGTAGGAGCAATCGCTGGACGTTCGCAATTTCGGTGTTGAGCTCTGGCCAGATTGAGCAAGAGAGGCTGTGTACGTTGGAAGTTTTAGTAGGCTAAACAAGTTCAGAGGCCAAGTGTTTGTGGTTCGTTTGAGAGGTTACCAGTGGGAGATGAGGAGCAGCAAGAGCTTTCAGGGCTGGCACCTTTAGTGTAGGAGCAATCCCTGGACGTTCGTATTTTTGTTGGTGAATTTTGGCCAGATTGAGCAAGAGAGGCTGTGTACGTTGGAAGTTTTAGTAGGCGTAACAAGTTCAGAGCCCAAGTGTTTGTGGTTCGTTTGAGAGGTTACCAGTGGGAGATGAGGACCAGCAAGAGCTTTCAGGGCTGGCACCTTTAGTGTAGGAGCAATCGCTGGACGTTCGCAATGTCGGTGTTGAGCTCTGGCCAGATTGAGCAGGAGAGGCTGTGTACGTTGGAAGTTTTAGTAGGCTAAACAAGTTCAGAGCCCAAGTGTTTGTGGTTCGTTTGAGAGGTTACCAGTGGGAGATGAGGACCAGCAAGAGCTTTCAGGGCTGGCACCTTTAGTGTAGGAGCAATCCCTGGACGTTCACAATTTCGGTGTTGAGCTCTGGCCAGATTGAGCAGGAGAGGCTGTGTACGTTGGAAGTTTTAGTAGGCGAAACAAGTTCAGAGCCCAAGTGTTTGTGGTTCGTTTGAGAGGTTACCAGTGGGAGATGAGGACCAGCAAGAGCTTTCAGGGCTGGCACCTTTAGTGTAGGAGCAATCCCTGGACGTTCGCAATTTCGGTGTTGAGCTCTGGCCAGATTGAGCAGGAGAGGCTGTGTACATTGGAAGTTTTATTAGGCGAAACAAGTTCAGAGCCCAAGTGTTTGTGGTTCGTTTGAGAGGTTACCAGTGGGAGATGAGGAGCAGCAAGAGCTTTCAGGGCTGGCACCTTTAGTGTAGGAGCAATCCCTGGACGTTCGTAATTTCATTGGTGAATTTTGGCCAGATTGAGCAGGAGAGGCTGTGTACGTTGGAAGTTTTAGTAGGCTAAACAAGTTCAGAGCCCAAGTGTTTGTGGTTCGTTTGAGAGGTTACCAGTGGGAGATGAGGACCAGCAAGAGCTTTCAGGGCTGGCACCTTTAGTGTAGGAGCAATCCCTGGACGTTCGCAATTTCGGTGTTGAGCTCTGGCCAGATTGAGCAGGAGAGGCTGTGTACGTTGGAAGTTTTAGTAGGCGAAACAAGTTCAGAGCCCAAGTGTTTGTGGTTCGTTTGAGAGGTTACCAGTGGGAGATGAGGACCAGCAAGAGCTTTCAGGGCTGGCACCTTTAGTGTAGGAGCAATCCCTGGACGTTCGCAATTTCGGTGTTGAGCTCTGGCCAGATTGAGCAGGAGAGGCTGTGTACGTTGGAAGTTTTAGTAGGCGAAACAAGTTCAGAGCCCAAGTGTTTGTGGTTCATTTGAGAGGTTACCAGTGGCAGATGAGGACCAGCAAGAGCTTTCAGGGCTGGCACCTTTAGTGTAGGAGCAATCCCTGGACGTTCGCAATTTCAGTGTTGAGCTCTGGCCAGATTGAGCAGGAGAGGCTGTGTACGTTGGAAGTTTTAGCAGGCGAAACAAGTTCAGAGCCCAAGTGTTTGTGGTTCGTTTGAGAGGTTACCAGTGGGAGATGAGGACCAGCAAGAGCTTTCAGGGCTGGCACCTTTAGTGTAGGAGCAATCCCTGGACGTTCGCAATTTCGGTGTTGAGCTCTGGCCAGATTGAGCCGGAGAGGCTGTGTACGTTGGAAGTTTTAGTAGGCGAAACAAGTTCAGAGCCCAAGTGTTTGTGGTTCATTTGAGAGGTTACCAGTGGGAGATGAGGACCAGCAAGAGCTTTCAGGGCTGGCACCTTTAGTGTAGGAGCAATCGCTGGACGTTCGCAATTTCGGTGTTGAGCTCTGGCCAGATTGAGCAAGAGAGGCTGTGTACGTTGGAAGTTTTAGTAGGCTAAACAAGTTCAGAGGCCAAGTGTTTGTGGTTCGTTTGAGAGGTTACCAGTGGGAGATGAGGAGCAGCAAGAGCTTTCAGGGCTGGCACCTTTAGTGTAGGAGCAATCCCTGGACGTTCGTATTTTTGTTGGTGAATTTTGGCCAGATTGAGCAGGAGAGGCTGTGTACGTTGGAAGTTTTAGTAGGCGAAACAAGTTCAGAGGCCAAGTCTTTGTGGTCCGTTTGAGAGGTTACCAGTGGGAGATGAGGACCAGCAAGAGCTTTCAGGGCTGGCACCTTTAGTGTAGGAGCAATCGCTGGACGTTCGCAATGTCGGTGTTGAGCTCTGGCCAGATTGAGCAGGAGAGGCTGTGTACGTTGGAAGTTTTAGTAGGCTAAACAAGTTCAGAGGCCAAGTGTTTGTGGTTCGTTTGAGAGGTTACCAGTGGGAGATGAGGACCAGCAAGAGCTTTCAGGGCTGGCACCTTTAGTGTAGGAGCAATCGCTGGACGTTCGCAATTTCGGTGTTGAGCTCTGGCCAGATTGAGCAGGAGAGGCTGTGTACGTTGGAAGTTTTAGTAGGCTAAACAAGTTCAGAGCCCAAGTGTTTGTGGTTCGTTTGAGAGGTTACCAGTGGGAGATGAGGAGCAGCAAGAGCTTTCAGGGCTGGCACCTTTAGTGTAGGAGCAATCCCTGGACGTTCGTAATTTCATTGGTGAATTTTGGCCAGATTGAGCAGGAGAGGCTGTGTACGTTGGAAGTTTTAGTAGGCTAAACAAGTTCAGAGCCCAAGTGTTTGTGGTTCGTTTGAGAGGTTACCAGTGGGAGATGAGGACCAGCAAGAGCTTTCAGGGCTGGCACCTTTAGTGTAGGAGCAATCGCTGGACGTTCGCAATTTCGGTGTTGAGCTCTGGCCAGATTGAGCAAGAGAGGCTGTGTACGTTGGAAGTTTTAGTAGGCTAAACAAGTTCAGAGGCCAAGTGTTTGTGGTTCGTTTGAGAGGTTACCAGTGGGAGATGAGGAGCAGCAAGAGCTTTCAGGGCTGGCACCTTTAGTGTAGGAGCAATCCCTGGACGTTCGTATTTTTGTTGGTGAATTTTGGCCAGATTGAGCAAGAGAGGCTGTGTACGTTGGAAGTTTTAGTAGGCTAAACAAGTTCAGAGGCCAAGTCTTTGTGGTTCGTTTGAGAGGTTACCAGTGGGAGATGAGGAGCAGCAAGAGCTTTCAGGGCTGGCACCTTTAGTGTAGGAGCAATCCCTGGACGTTCGTAATTTCATTGGTGAATTTTGGCCAGATTGAGCAGGAGAGGCTGTGTACGTTGGAAGTTTTAGTAGGCTAAACAAGTTCAGAGCCCAAGTGTTTGTGGTTCGTTTGAGAGGTTACCAGTGGGAGATGAGGACCAGCAAGAGCTTTCAGGGCTGGCACCTTTAGTGTAGGAGCAATCCCTGGACGTTCGCAATTTCGGTGTTGAGCTCTGGCCAGATTGAGCAGGAGAGGCTGTGTACGTTGGAAGTTTTAGTAGGCGAAACAAGTTCAGAGCCCAAGTGTTTGTGGTTCGTTTGAGAGGTTACCAGTGGGAGATGAGGACCAGCAAGAGCTTTCAGGGCTGGCACCTTTAGTGTAGGAGCAATCCCTGGACGTTCGCAATTTCGGTGTTGAGCTCTGGCCAGATTGAGCAGGAGAGGCTGTGTACGTTGGAAGTTTTAGTAGGCGAAACAAGTTCAGAGCCCAAGTGTTTGTGGTTCATTTGAGAGGTTACCAGTGGCAGATGAGGACCAGCAAGAGCTTTCAGGGCTGGCACCTTTAGTGTAGGAGCAATCCCTGGACGTTCGCAATTTCGGTGTTGAGCTCTGGCCAGATTGAGCAGGAGAGGCTGTGTACGTTGGAAGTTTTATTAGGCGAAACAAGTTCAGAGCCCAAGTGTTTGTGGTTCGTTTGAGAGGTTACCAGTGGGAGATAAGGACCAGCAAGAGCTTTCAGGGCTGGCACCTTTAGTGTAGGAGCAATCCCTGGACGTTCGCAATTTCGGTGTTGAGCTCTGGCCAGATTGAGCAGGAGAGGCTGTGTACGTTGGAAGTTTTAGTAGGCTAAACAAGTTCAGAGCCCAAGTGTTTGTGGTTCGTTTGAGAGGTTACCAGTGGGAGATGAGGAGCAGCAAGAGCTTTCAGGGCTGGCACCTTTAGTGTAGGAGCAATCCCTGGACGTTCGTAATTTCATTGGTGAATTTTGGCCAGATTGAGCAGGAGAGGCTGTGTACGTTGGAAGTTTTAGTAGGCTAAACAAGTTCAGAGCCCAAGTGTTTGTGGTTCGTTTGAGAGGTTACCAGTGGGAGATGAGGACCAGCAAGAGCTTTCAGGGCTGGCACCTTTAGTGTAGGAGCAATCCCTGGACGTTCGCAATTTCGGTGTTGAGCTCTGGCCAGATTGAGCAGGAGAGGCTGTGTACGTTGGAAGTTTTAGTAGGCTAAACAAGTTCAGAGGCCAAGTGTTTGTGGTTCGTTTGAGAGGTTACCAGTGGGAGATGAGGACCAGCAAGAGCTTTCAGGGCTGGCACCTTTAGTGTAGGAGCAATCCCTGGACGTTCGCAATTTCGGTGTTGAGCTCTGGCCAGATTGAGCAGGAGAGGCTGTGTACGTTGGAAGTTTTAGTAGGCGAAACAAGTTCAGAGCCCAAGTGTTTGTGGTTCATTTGAGAGGTTACCAGTGGCAGATGAGGACCAGCAAGAGCTTTCAGGGCTGGCACCTTTAGTGTAGGAGCAATCCCTGGACGTTCGCAATTTCAGTGTTGAGCTCTGGCCAGATTGAGCAGGAGAGGCTGTGTACGTTGGAAGTTTTAGTAGGCGAAACAAGTTCAGAGCCCAAGTGTTTGTGGTTCGTTTGAGAGGTTACCAGTGGGAGATGAGGACCAGCAAGAGCTTTCAGGGCTGGCACCTTTAGTGTAGGAGCAATCCCTGGACGTTCGCAATTTCGGTGTTGAGCTCTGGCCAGATTGAGCAGGAGAGGCTGTGTACGTTGGAAGTTTTAGTAGGCTAAACAAGTTCAGAGCCCAAGTGTTTGTGGTTCATTTGAGAGGTTACCAGTGGGAGATGAGGACCAGCAAGAGCTTTCAGGGCTGGCACCTTTAGTGTAGGAGCAATCGCTGGACGTTCGCAATTTCGGTGTTGAGCTCTGGCCAGATTGAGCAAGAGAGGCTGTGTACGTTGGAAGTTTTAGTAGGCTAAACAAGTTCAGAGGCCAAGTGTTTGTGGTTCGTTTGAGAGGTTACCAGTGGGAGATGAGGAGCAGCAAGAGCTTTCAGGGCTGGCACCTTTAGTGTAGGAGCAATCCCTGGACGTTCGTATTTTTGTTGGTGAATTTTGGCCAGATTGAGCAAGAGAGGCTGTGTACGTTGGAAGTTTTAGTAGGCTAAACAAGTTCAGAGGCCAAGTCTTTGTGGTTCGTTTGAGAGGTTACCAGTGGGAGATGAGGAGCAGCAAGAGCTTTCAGGGCTGGCACCTTTAGTGTAGGAGCAATCCCTGGACGTTCGTAATTTCATTGGTGAATTTTGGCCAGATTGAGCAGGAGAGGCTGTGTACGTTGGAAGTTTTAGTAGGCTAAACAAGTTCAGAGCCCAAGTGTTTGTGGTTCGTTTGAGAGGTTACCAGTGGGAGATGAGGACCAGCAAGAGCTTTCAGGGCTGGCACCTTTAGTGTAGGAGCACCCTGGACGTTCGCAATTTCGGTGTTGAGCTCTGGCCAGATTGAGCAGGAGAGGCTGTGTACGTTGGAAGTTTTAGTAGGCGAAACAAGTTCAGAGCCCAAGTGTTTGTGGTTCGTTTGAGAGGTTACCAGTGGGAGATGAGGACCAGCAAGAGCTTTCAGGGCTGGCACCTTTAGTGTAGGAGCAATCCCTGGACGTTCGCAATTTCGGTGTTGAGCTCTGGCCAGATTGAGCAGGAGAGGCTGTGTACGTTGGAAGTTTTAGTAGGCGAAACAAGTTCAGAGCCCAAGTGTTTGTGGTTCATTTGAGAGGTTACCAGTGGCAGATGAGGACCAGCAAGAGCTTTCAGGGCTGGCACCTTTAGTGTAGGAGCAATCCCTGGACGTTCGCAATTTCAGTGTTGAGCTCTGGCCAGATTGAGCAGGAGAGGCTGTGTACGTTGGAAGTTTTAGTAGGCGAAACAAGTTCAGAGCCCAAGTGTTTGTGGTTCGTTTGAGAGGTTACCAGTGGGAGATGAGGACCAGCAAGAGCTTTCAGGGCTGGCACCTTTAGTGTAGGAGCAATCCCTGGACGTTCGCAATTTCGGTGTTGAGCTCTGGCCAGATTGAGCAGGAGAGGCTGTGTACGTTGGAAGTTTTAGTAGGCGAAACAAGTTCAGAGCCCAAGTGTTTGTGGTTCGTTTGAGAGGTTACCAGTGGGAGATGAGGAGCAGCAAGAGCTTTCAGGGCTGGCACCTTTAGTGTAGGAGCAATCCCTGGACGTTCGTATTTTTGTTGGTGAATTTTGGCCAGATTGAGCAAGAGAGGCTGTGTACGTTGGAAGTTTTAGTAGGCGTAACAAGTTCAGAGCCCAAGTGTTTGTGGTTCGTTTGAGAGGTTACCAGTGGGAGATGAGGACCAGCAAGAGCTTTCAGGGCTGGCACCTTTAGTGTAGGAGCAATCGCTGGACGTTCACAATGTCGGGGTTGAGCTCTGGCCAGATTGAGCAGGAGAGGCTGTGTCCGTTGGAAGTTTTAGTAGGCTAAACAAGTTCAGAGCCCAAGTGTTTGTGGTTCGTTTGAGAGGTTACCAGTGGGAGATGAGGACCAGCAAGAGCTTTCAGGGCTGGCACCTTTAGTGTAGGAGCAATCCCTGACGTTCGCAATTTCGGTGTTGAGCTCTGGCCAGATTGAGCAGGAGAGGCTGTGTACGTTGGAAGTTTTAGTAGGCTAAACAAGTTCAGAGCCCAAGTGTTTGTGGTTTGTTTGAGAGGTTACCAGTGGGAGATGAGGACCAGCAAGAGCTTTCAGGGCTGGCACCTTTAGTGTAGGAGCAATCCCTGGACGTTCGCAATGTAGGTGTTGAGCTCTGGCCAGATTGAGCAGGAGAGGCTGTGTACGTTGGAAGTTTTAGTAGGCTAAACAAGTTCAGAGCCCAAGTGTTTGTGGTTCGTTTGAGAGGTTACCAGTGGGAGATGAGGACCAGCAAGAGCTTTCAGGGCTGGCACCTTTAGTGTAGGAGCAATCCCTGGACGTTCACAATTTCGGTGTTGAGCTCTGGCCAGATTGAGCAGGAGAGGCTGTGTACGTTGGAAGTTTTAGTAGGCGAAACAAGTTCAGAGCCCAAGTGTTTGTGGTTCGTTTGAGAGGTTACCAGTGGGAGATGAGGACCAGCAAGAGCTTTCAGGGCTGGCACCTTTAGTGTAGGAGCAATCCCTGGACGTTCGTAATTTCGTTGGTGAATTTTGGCCAGATTGAGCAGGAGAGGCTGTGTACTTTGGAAGTTTTAGTAGGCTAAACAAGTTCAGAGCCCAAGTGTTTGTGGTTCGTTTGAGAGGTTACCAGTGGGAGATGAGGACCAGCAAGAGCTTTCAGGGCTGGCACCTTTAGTGTAGGAGCAATCGCTGGACGTTCGCAATTTCGGTGTTGAGCTCTGGCCAGATTGAGCAGGAGAGGCTGTGTACGTTGGAAGTTTTAGTAGGCTAAACAAGTTCAGAGCCCAAGTGTTTGTGGTTCGTTTGAGAGGTTACCAGTGGGAGATGAGGACCAGCAAGAGCTTTCAGGGCTGGCACCTTTAGTGTAGGAGCAATCGCTGGACGTTCGCAATTTCGGTGTTGAGCTCTGGCCAGATTGAGCAGGAGAGGCTGTGTACGTTGGAAGTTTTAGTAGGCTAAACAAGTTCAGAGCCCAAGTGTTTGTGGTTCGTTTGAGAGGTTACCAGTGGGAGATGAGGACCAGCAAGAGCTTTCAGGGCTGGCACCTTTAGTGTAGGAGCAATCCCTGGACGTTCGTATTTTTGTTGGTGAATTTTGGCCAGATTGAGCAAGAGAGGCTGTGTACGTTGGAAGTTTTAGTAGGCTAAACAAGTTCAGAGCCCAAGTGTTTGTGGTTCGTTTGAGAGGTTACCAGTGGGAGATGAGGACCAGCAAGAGCTTTCAGGGCTGGCACCTTTAGTGTAGGAGCAATCGCTGGACGTTCGCAATGTCGGTGTTGAGCTCTGGCCAGATTGAGCAGGAGAGGCTGTGTACGTTGGAAGTTTTATTAGGCGAAACAAGTTCAGAGCCCCAAGTGTTTGTGGTTCGTTTGAGAGGTTACCAGTGGGAGATGAGGACCAGCAAGAGCTTTCAGGGCTGGCACCTTTAGTGTAGGAGCAATCCCTGGACGTTCGCAATTTCGGTGTTGAGCTCTGGCCAGATTGAGCAGGAGAGGCTGTGTACGTTGGAAGTTTTAGTAGGCGAAACAAGTTCAGAGCCCAAGTGTTTGTGGTTCGTTTGAGAGGTTACCAGTGGGAGATGAGGACCAGCAAGAGCTTTCAGGGCTGGCACCTTTAGTGTAGGAGCAATCCCTGGACGTTCACAATTTCGGTGTTGAGCTCTGGCCAGATTGAGCAGGAGAGGCTGTGTACGTTGGAAGTTTTAGTAGGTGAAACAAGTTCAGAGCCCAAGTGTTTGTGGTTCGTTTGAGAGGTTACCAGTGGGAGATGAGGACCAGCAAGAGCTTTCAGGGCTGGCACCTTTAGTGTAGGAGCAATCCCTGGACGTTTGCAATTTCGGTGTTGAGCTCTGGCCAGATTGAGCAGGAGAGGCTGTGTACGTTGGAAGTTTTAGTAGGCTAAACAAGTTCAGAGCCCAAGTGTTTGTGGTTCGTTTGAGAGGTTACCAGTGGGAGATGAGGACCAGCAAGAGCTTTCAGGGCTGGCACCTTTAGTGTAGGAGCAATCCCTGGACGTTCGCAATTTCGGTGTTGAGCTCTGGCCAGATTGAGCAGGAGAGGCTGTGTACGTTGGAAGTTTTAGTAGGCGAAACAAGTTCAGAGCCCAAGTGTTTGTGGTTCGTTTGAGAGGTTACCAGTGGGAGATGAGGACCAGCAAGAGCTTTCAGGGCTGGCACCTTTAGTGTAGGAGCAATCCTGGACGTTCGCAATTTCGGTGTTGAGCTCTGGCCAGATTGAGCAGGAGAGGCTGTGTACGTTGGAAGTTTTAGTAGGCGAAACAAGTTCAGAGCCCAAGTGTTTGTGGTTCATTTGAGAGGTTACCAGTGGCAGATGAGGACCAGCAAGAGCTTTCAGGGCTGGCACCTTTAGTGTAGGAGCAATCCCTGGACGTTCGCAATTTCAGTGTTGAGCTCTGGCCAGATTGAGCAGGAGAGGCTGTGTACGTTGGAAGTTTTAGTAGGCGAAACAAGTTCAGAGCCCAAGTGTTTGTGGTTCGTTTGAGAGGTTACCAGTGGGAGATGAGGACCAGCAAGAGCTTTCAGGGCTGGCACCTTTAGTGTAGGAGCAATCCCTGGACGTTCGCAATTTCGGTGTTGAGCTCTGGCCAGATTGAGCAGGAGAGGCTGTGTACGTTGGAAGTTTTAGTAGGCGAAACAAGTTCAGAGCCCAAGTGTTTGTGGTTCATTTGAGAGTTACCAGTGGGAGATGAGGACCAGCAAGAGCTTTCAGGGCTGGCACCTTTAGTGTAGGAGCAATCGCTGGACGTTCGCAATTTCGGTGTTGAGCTCTGGCCAGATTGAGCAAGAGAGGCTGTGTACGTTGGAAGTTTTTAGTAGGCTAAACAAGTTCAGAGGCCAAGTGTTTGTGGTTCGTTTGAGAGGTTACCAGTGGGAGATGAGGAGCAGCAAGAGCTTTCAGGGCTGGCACCTTTAGTGTAGGAGCAATCCCTGGACGTTCGTATTTTTGTTGGTGAATTTTGGCCAGATTGAGCAAGAGAGGCTGTGTACGTTGGAAGTTTTAGTAGGCGTAACAAGTTCAGAGCCCAAGTGTTTGTGGTTCGTTTGAGAGGTTACCAGTGGGAGATGAGGACCAGCAAGAGCTTTCAGGGCTGGCACCTTTAGTGTAGGAGCAATCCCTGGACGTTCACAATTTCGGTGTTGAGCTCTGGCCAGATTGAGCAGGAGAGGCTGTGTACGTTGGAAGTTTTAGTAGGCTAAACAAGTTCAGAGCCCAAGTGTTTGTGGTTCGTTTGAGAGGTTACCAGTGGGAGATGAGGACCAGCAAGAGCTTTCAGGGCTGGCACCTTTAGTGTAGGAGCAATCCCTGGACGTTCGCAATTTCGGTGTTGAGCTCTGGCCAGATTGAGCAGGAGAGGCTGTGTACGTTGGAAGTTTTAGTAGGCTAAACAGGTTCAGAGCCCAAGTGTTTGTGGTTTGTTTGAGAGGTTACCAGTGGGAGATGAGGACCAGCAAGAGCTTTCAGGGCTGGCACCTTTAGTGTAGGAGCAATCCCTGGACGTTCGCAATGTAGGTGTTGAGCTCTGGCCAGATTGAGCAGGAGAGGCTGTGTACGTTGGAAGTTTTAGTAGGCTAAACAAGTTCAGAGCCCAAGTGTTTGTGGTTCGTTTGAGAGGTTACCAGTGGGAGATGAGGACCAGCAAGAGCTTTCAGGGCTGGCACCTTTAGTGTAGGAGCAATCCCTGGACGTTCACAATTTCGGTGTTGAGCTCTGGCCAGATTGAGCAGGAGAGGCTGTGTACGTTGGAAGTTTTAGTAGGCGAAACAAGTTCAGAGCCCAAGTGTTTGTGGTTCGTTTGAGAGGTTACCAGTGGGAGATGAGGACCAGCAAGAGCTTTCAGGGCTGGCACCTTTAGTGTAGGAGCAATCCCTGGACGTTCGTAATTTCGTTGGTGAATTTTGGCCAGATTGAGCAGGAGAGGCTGTGTACTTTGGAAGTTTTAGTAGGCTAAACAAGTTCAGAGCCCAAGTGTTTGTGGTTCGTTTGAGAGGTTACCAGTGGGAGATGAGGACCAGCAAGAGCTTTCAGGGCTGGCACCTTTAGTGTAGGAGCAATCGCTGGACGTTCGCAATTTCGGTGTTGAGCTCTGGCCAGATTGAGCAGGAGAGGCTGTGTACGTTGGAAGTTTTAGTAGGCTAAACAAGTTCAGAGCCCAAGTGTTTGTGGTTCGTTTGAGAGGTTACCAGTGGGAGATGAGGACCAGCAAGAGCTTTCAGGGCTGGCACCTTTAGTGTAGGAGCAATCGCTGGACGTTCGCAATTTCGGTGTTGAGCTCTGGCCAGATTGAGCAGGAGAGGCTGTGTACGTTGGAAGTTTTAGTAGGCTAAACAAGTTCAGAGCCCAAGTGTTTGTGGTTCGTTTGAGAGGTTACCAGTGGGAGATGAGGAGCAGCAAGAGCTTTCAGGGCTGGCACCTTTAGTGTAGGAGCAATCCCTGGACGTTCGTATTTTTGTTGGTGAATTTTGGCCAGATTGAGCAAGAGAGGCTGTGTACGTTGGAAGTTTTAGTAGGCTAAACAAGTTCAGAGGCCAAGTCTTTGTGGTTCGTTTGAGAGGTTACCAGTGGGAGATGAGGACCAGCAAGAGCTTTCAGGGCTGGCACCTTTAGTGTAGGAGCAATCGCTGGACGTTCGCAATGTCGGTGTTGAGCTCTGGCCAGATTGAGCAGGAGAGGCTGTGTACGTTGGAAGTTTTATTAGGCGAAACAAGTTCAGAGCCCAAGTGTTTGTGGTTCGTTTGAGAGGTTACCAGTGGGAGATGAGGACCAGCAAGAGCTTTCAGGGCTGGCACCTTTAGTGTAGGAGCAATCCCTGGACGTTCGCAATTTCGGTGTTGAGCTCTGGCCAGATTGAGCAGGAGAGGCTGTGTACGTTGGAAGTTTTAGTAGGCGAAACAAGTTCAGAGCCCAAGTGTTTGTGGTTCGTTTGAGAGGTTACCAGTGGGAGATGAGGACCAGCAAGAGCTTTCAGGGCTGGCACCTTTAGTGTAGGAGCAATCCCTGGACGTTCGCAATTTCGGTGTTGAGCTCTGGCCAGATTGAGCAGGAGAGGCTGTGTACGTTGGAAGTTTTAGTAGGCGAAACAAGTTCAGAGCCCAAGTGTTTGTGGTTCATTTGAGAGGTTACCAGTGGCAGATGAGGACCAGCAAGAGCTTTCAGGGCTGGCACCTTTAGTGTAGGAGCAATCCCTGGACGTTCGCAATTTCAGTGTTGAGCTCTGGCCAGATTGAGCAGGAGAGGCTGTGTACGTTGGAAGTTTTAGTAGGCGAAACAAGTTCAGAGGCCAAGTGTTTGTGGTTCGTTTGAGAGGTTACCAGTGGGAGATGAGGACCAGCAAGAGCTTTCAGGGCTGGCACCTTTAGTGTAGGAGCAATCCCTGGACGTTCGCAATTTCGGTGTTGAGCTCTGGCCAGATTGAGCAGGAGAGGCTGTGTACGTTGGAAGTTTTAGTAGGCGAAACAAGTTCAGAGCCCAAGTGTTTGTGGTTCATTTGAGAGGTTACCAGTGGGAGATGAGGACCAGCAAGAGCTTTCAGGGCTGGCACCTTTAGTGTAGGAGCAATCGCTGGACGTTCGCAATTTCGGTGTTGAGCTCTGGCCAGATTGAGCAAGAGAGGCTGTGTACGTTGGAAGTTTTAGTAGGCTAAACAAGTTCAGAGGCCAAGTGTTTGTGGTTCATTTGAGAGGTTACCAGTGGGAGATGAGGACCAGCAAGAGCTTTCAGGGCTGGCACCTTTAGTGTAGGAGCAATCCCTGGACGTTCGTATTTTTGTTGGTGAATTTTGGCCAGATTGAGCAAGAGAGGCTGTGTACGTTGGAAGTTTTAGTAGGCTAAACAAGTTCAGAGGCCAAGTCTTTGTGGTTCGTTTGAGAGGTTACCAGTGGGAGATGAGGACCAGCAAGAGCTTTCAGGGCTGGCACCTTTAGTGTAGGAGCAATCGCTGGACGTTCGCAATGTCGGTGTTGAGCTCTGGCCAGATTGAGCAGGAGAGGCTGTGTACGTTGGAAGTTTTAGTAGGCTAAACAAGTTCAGAGGCCAAGTGTTTGTGGTTCGTTTGAGAGGTTACCAGTGGGAGATGAGGACCAGCAAGAGCTTTCAGGGCTGGCACCTTTAGTGTAGGAGCAATCCCTGGACGTTCACAATTTCGGTGTTGAGCTCTGGCCAGATTGAGCAGGAGAGGCTGTGTACGTTGGAAGTTTTAGTAGGTGAAACAAGTTCAGAGCCCAAGTGTTTGTGGTTCGTTTGAGAGGTTACCAGTGGGAGATGAGGACCAGCAAGAGCTTTCAGGGCTGGCACCTTTAGTGTAGGAGCAATCCCTGGACGTTCGCAATTTCGGTGTTGAGCTCTGGCCAGATTGAGCAGGAGAGGCTGTGTACGTTGGAAGTTTTAGTAGGCTAAACAAGTTCAGAGCCCAAGTGTTTGTGGTTCGTTTGAGAGGTTACCAGTGGGAGATGAGGAGCAGCAAGAGCTTTCAGGGCTGGCACCTTTAGTGTAGGAGCAATCCCTGGACGTTCGTAATTTCATTGGTGAATTTTGGCCAGATTGAGCAGGAGAGGCTGTGTACGTTGGAAGTTTTAGTAGGCTAAACAAGTTCAGAGCCCAAGTGTTTGTGGTTCGTTTGAGAGGTTACCAGTGGGAGATGAGGACCAGCAAGAGCTTTCAGGGCTGGCACCTTTAGTGTAGGAGCAATCCCTGGACGTTCGCAATTTCGGTGTTGAGCTCTGGCCAGATTGAGCAGGAGAGGCTGTGTACGTTGGAAGTTTTAGTAGGCGAAACAAGTTCAGAGCCCAAGTGTTTGTGGTTCGTTTGAGAGGTTACCAGTGGGAGATGAGGACCAGCAAGAGCTTTCAGGGCTGGCACCTTTAGTGTAGGAGCAATCCCTGGACGTTCGCAATTTCGGTGTTGAGCTCTGGCCAGATTGAGCAGGAGAGGCTGTGTACGTTGGAAGTTTTAGTAGGCGAAACAAGTTCAGAGCCCAAGTGTTTGTGGTTCATTTGAGAGGTTACCAGTGGCAGATGAGGACCAGCAAGAGCTTTCAGGGCTGGCACCTTTAGTGTAGGAGCAATCCCTGGACGTTCGCAATTTCAGTGTTGAGCTCTGGCCAGATTGAGCAGGAGAGGCTGTGTACGTTGGAAGTTTTAGTAGGCGAAACAAGTTCAGAGCCCAAGTGTTTGTGGTTCGTTTGAGAGGTTACCAGTGGGAGATGAGGACCAGCAAGAGCTTTCAGGGCTGGCACCTTTAGTGTAGGAGCAATCCCTGGACGTTCGCAATTTCGGTGTTGAGCTCCGGCCAGATTGAGCAGGAGAGGCTGTGTACGTTGGAAGTTTTAGTAGGCGAAACAAGTTCAGAGCCCAAGTGTTTGTGGTTCATTTGAGAGTTACCAGTGGGAGATGAGGACCAGCAAGAGCTTTCAGGGCTGGCACCTTTAGTGTAGGAGCAATCGCTGGACGTTCGCAATTTCGGTGTTGAGCTCTGGCCAGATTGAGCAAGAGAGGCTGTGTACGTTGGAAGTTTTAGTAGGCTAAACAAGTTCAGAGGCCAAGTGTTTGTGGTTCGTTTGAGAGGTTACCAGTGGGAGATGAGGACCAGCAAGAGCTTTCAGGGCTGGCACCTTTAGTGTAGGAGCAATCCCTGGACGTTCGTATTTTTGTTGGTGAATTTTGGCCAGATTGAGCAAGAGAGGCTGTGTACGTTGGAAGTTTTAGTAGGCGTAACAAGTTCAGAGCCCAAGTGTTTGTGGTTCGTTTGAGAGGTTACCAGTGGGAGATGAGGACCAGCAAGAGCTTTCAGGGCTGGCACCTTTAGTGTAGGAGCAATCCCTGGACGTTCGCAATTTCGGTGTTGAGCTCTGGCCAGATTGAGCAGGAGAGGCTGTGTACGTTGGAAGTTTTAGTAGGCTAAACAAGTTCAGAGCCCAAGTGTTTGTGGTTCGTTTGAGAGGTTACCAGTGGGAGATGAGGACCAGCAAGAGCTTTCAGGGCTGGCACCTTTAGTGTAGGAGCAATCCCTGGACGTTCGCAATGTTGCTGTTGAGCTCTGGCCAGATTGAGCAGGAGAGGCTGTGTACGTTGGAAGTTTTAGTAGGCTAAACAAGTTCAGAGCCCAAGTGTTTGTGGTTCGTTTGAGAGGTTACCAGTGGGAGATGAGGACCAGCAAGAGCTTTCAGGGCTGGCACCTTTAGTGTAGGAGCAATCCCTGGACGTTCACAATTTCGGTGTTGAGCTCTGGCCAGATTGAGCAGGAGAGGCTGTGTACGTTGGAAGTTTTAGTAGGCGAAACAAGTTCAGAGCCCAAGTGTTTGTGGTTCGTTTGAGAGGTTACCAGTGGGAGATGAGGACCAGCAAGAGCTTTCAGGGCTGGCACCTTTAGTGTAGGAGCAATCCCTGGACGTTCGCAATTTCGGTGTTGAGCTCTGGCCAGATTGAGCAGGAGAGGCTGTGTACGTTGGAAGTTTTAGTAGGCTAAACAAGTTCAGAGCCCAAGTGTTTGTGGTTCGTTTGAGAGGTTACCAGTGGGAGATGAGGACCAGCAAGAGCTTTCAGGGCTGGCACCTTTAGTGTAGGAGCAATCCCTGGACGTTCACAATTTCGGTGTTGATCTCTGGCCAGATTGAGCAGGAGAGGCTGTGTACGTTGGAAGTTTTAGTAGGCTAAACAAGTTCAGAGCCCAAGTGTTTGTGGTTCGTTTGAGAGGTTACCAGTGGGAGATGAGGAGCAGCAAGAGCTTTCAGGGCTGGCACCTTTAGTGTAGGAGCAATCCCTGGACGTTCGTATTTTTGTTGGTGAATTTTGGCCAGATTGAGCAAGAGAGGCTGTGTACGTTGGAAGTTTTAGTAGGCTAAACAAGTTCAGAGGCCAAGTCTTTGTGGTTCGTTTGAGAGGTTACCAGTGGGAGATGAGGACCAGCAAGAGCTTTCAGGGCTGGCACCTTTAGTGTAGGAGCAATCGCTGGACGTTCGCAATGTCGGTGTTGAGCTCTGGCCAGATTGAGCAGGAGAGGCTGTGTACGTTGGAAGTTTTATTAGGCGAAACAAGTTCAGAGCCCAAGTGTTTGTGGTTCGTTTGAGAGGTTACCAGTGGGAGATGAGGACCAGCAAGAGCTTTCAGGGCTGGCACCTTTAGTGTAGGAGCAATCCCTGGACGTTCGTAATTTCATTGGTGAATTTTGGCCAGATTGAGCAGGAGAGGCTGTGTACGTTGGAAGTTTTAGTAGGCTAAACAAGTTCAGAGCCCAAGTGTTTGTGGTTCGTTTGAGAGGTTACCAGTGGGAGATGAGGACCAGCAAGAGCTTTCAGGGCTGGCACCTTTAGTGTAGGAGCAATCCCTGGACGTTCGCAATTTCGGTGTTGAGCTCTGGCCAGATTGAGCAGGAGAGGCTGTGTACGTTGGAAGTTTTAGTAGGCTAAACAAGTTCAGAGCCCAAGTGTTTGTGGTTCGTTTGAGAGGTTACCAGTGGGAGATGAGGAGCAGCAAGAGCTTTCAGGGCTGGCACCTTTAGTGTAGGAGCAATCCCTGGACGTTCGTAATTTCATTGGTGAATTTTGGCCAGATTGAGCAGGAGAGGCTGTGTACGTTGGAAGTTTTAGTAGGCGAAACAAGTTCAGAGCCCAAGTGTTTGTGGTTCATTTGAGAGTTACCAGTGGGAGATGAGGACCAGCAAGAGCTTTCAGGGCTGGCACCTTTAGTGTAGGAGCAATCGCTGGACGTTCGCAATTTCGGTGTTGAGCTCTGGCCAGATTGAGCAAGAGAGGCTGTGTACGTTGGAAGTTTTAGTAGGCTAAACAAGTTCAGAGGCCAAGTGTTTGTGGTTCGTTTGAGAGGTTACCAGTGGGAGATGAGGACCAGCAAGAGCTTTCAGGGCTGGCACCTTTAGTGTAGGAGCAATCCCTGGACGTTCGTATTTTTGTTGGTGAATTTTGGCCAGATTGAGCAAGAGAGGCTGTGTACGTTGGAAGTTTTAGTAGGCGTAACAAGTTCAGAGCCCAAGTGTTTGTGGTTCGTTTGACAGGTTACCAGTGGGAGATGAGGACCAGCAAGAGCTTTCAGGGCTGGCACCTTTAGTGTAGGAGCAATCCCTGGACGTTCGCAATTTCGGTGTTGAGCTCTGGCCAGATTGAGCAGGAGAGGCTGTGTACGTTGGAAGTTTTAGTAGGCTAAACAAGTTCAGAGCCCAAGTGTTTGTGGTTCGTTTGAGAGGTTACCAGTGGGAGATGAGGACCAGCAAGAGCTTTCAGGGCTGGCACCTTTAGTGTAGGAGCAATCCCTGGACGTTCGCAATGTTGCTGTTGAGCTCTGGCCAGATTGAGCAGGAGAGGCTGTGTATGTTGGAAGTTTTAGTAGGCTAAACAAGTTCAGAGCCCAAGTGTTTGTGGTTCGTTTGAGAGGTTACCAGTGGGAGATGAGGACCAGCAAGAGCTTTCAGGGCTGGCACCTTTAGTGTAGGAGCAATCCCTGGACGTTCACAATTTCGGTGTTGAGCTCTGGCCAGATTGAGCAGGAGAGGCTGTGTACGTTGGAAGTTTTAGTAGGCGAAACAAGTTCAGAGCCCAAGTGTTTGTGGTTCGTTTGAGAGGTTACCAGTGGGAGATGAGGACCAGCAAGAGCTTTCAGGGCTGGCACCTTTAGTGTAGGAGCAATCCCTGGACGTTCGCAATTTCGGTGTTGAGCTCTGGCCAGATTGAGCAGGAGAGGCTGTGTACGTTGGAAGTTTTAGTAGGCTAAACAAGTTCAGAGCCCAAGTGTTTGTGGTTCGTTTGAGAGGTTACCAGTGGGAGATGAGGACCAGCAAGAGCTTTCAGGGCTGGCACCTTTAGTGTAGGAGCAATCCCTGGACGTTCACAATTTCGGTGTTGATCTCTGGCCAGATTGAGCAGGAGAGGCTGTGTACGTTGGAAGTTTTAGTAGGCTAAACAAGTTCAGAGCCCAAGTGTTTGTGGTTCGTTTGAGAGGTTACCAGTGGGAGATGAGGAGCAGCAAGAGCTTTCAGGGCTGGCACCTTTAGTGTAGGAGCAATCCCTGGACGTTCGTATTTTTGTTGGTGAATTTTGGCCAGATTGAGCAAGAGAGGCTGTGTACGTTGGAAGTTTTAGTAGGCTAAACAAGTTCAGAGGCCAAGTCTTTGTGGTTCGTTTGAGAGGTTACCAGTGGGAGATGAGGACCAGCAAGAGCTTTCAGGGCTGGCACCTTTAGTGTAGGAGCAATCGCTGGACGTTCGCAATGTCGGTGTTGAGCTCTGGCCAGATTGAGCAGGAGAGGCTGTGTACGTTGGAAGTTTTATTAGGCGAAACAAGTTCAGAGCCCAAGTGTTTGTGGTTCGTTTGAGAGGTTACCAGTGGGAGATGAGGACCAGCAAGAGCTTTCAGGGCTGGCACCTTTAGTGTAGGAGCAATCCCTGGACGTTCGTAATTTCATTGGTGAATTTTGGCCAGATTGAGCAGGAGAGGCTGTGTACGTTGGAAGTTTTAGTAGGCTAAACAAGTTCAGAGCCCAAGTGTTTGTGGTTCGTTTGAGAGGTTACCAGTGGGAGATGAGGACCAGCAAGAGCTTTCAGGGCTGGCACCTTTAGTGTAGGAGCAATCCCTGGACGTTCGCAATTTCGGTGTTGAGCTCTGGCCAGATTGAGCAGGAGAGGCTGTGTACGTTGGAAGTTTTAGTAGGCGAAACAAGTTCAGAGCCCAAGTGTTTGTGGTTCGTTTGAGAGGTTACCAGTGGGAGATGAGGACCAGCAAGAGCTTTCAGGGCTGGCACCTTTAGTGTAGGAGCAATCCCTGGACGTTCGCAATTTCGGTGTTGAGCTCTGGCCAGATTGAGCAGGAGAGGCTGTGTACGTTGGAAGTTTTAGTAGGCGAAACAAGTTCAGAGCCCAAGTGTTTGTGGTTCATTTGAGAGGTTACCAGTGGCAGATGAGGACCAGCAAGAGCTTTCAGGGCTGGCACCTTTAGTGTAGGAGCAATCCCTGGACGTTCACAATTTCGGTGTTGAGCTCTGGCCAGATTGAGCAGGAGAGGCTGTGTACGTTGGAAGTTTTAGTAGGCGAAACAAGTTCAGAGGCCAAGTGTTTGTGGTTCGTTTGAGAGGTTACCAGTGGGAGATGAGGACCAGCAAGAGCTTTCAGGGCTGGCACCTTTAGTGTAGGAGCAATCCCTGGACGTTCGCAATTTCGGTGTTGAGCTCTGGCCAGATTGAGCAGGAGAGGCTGTGTACGTTGGAAGTTTTAGTAGGCGAAACAAGTTCAGAGCCCAAGTGTTTGTGGTTCATTTGAGAGGTTACCAGTGGGAGATGAGGACCAGCAAGAGCTTTCAGGGCTGGCACCTTTAGTGTAGGAGCAATCGCTGGACGTTCGCAATTTCGGTGTTGAGCTCTGGCCAGATTGAGCAAGAGAGGCTGTGTACGTTGGAAGTTTTAGTAGGCTAAACAAGTTCAGAGGCCAAGTGTTTGTGGTTCATTTGAGAGGTTACCAGTGGGAGATGAGGAGCAGCAAGAGCTTTCAGGGCTGGCACCTTTAGTGTAGGAGCAATCCCTGGACGTTCGTATTTTTGTTGGTGAATTTTGGCCAGATTGAGCAAGAGAGGCTGTGTACGTTGGAAGTTTTAGTAGGCTAAACAAGTTCAGAGGCCAAGTCTTTGTGGTTCGTTTGAGAGGTTACCAGTGGGAGATGAGGACCAGCAAGAGCTTTCAGGGCTGGCACCTTTAGTGTAGGAGCAATCGCTGGACGTTCGCAATGTCGGTGTTGAGCTCTGGCCAGATTGAGCAGGAGAGGCTGTGTACGTTGGAAGTTTTAGTAGGCTAAACAAGTTCAGAGGCCAAGTGTTTGTGGTTCGTTTGAGAGGTTACCAGTGGGAGATGAGGACCAGCAAGAGCTTTCAGGGCTGGCACCTTTAGTGTAGGAGCAATCCCTGGACGTTCACAATTTCGGTGTTGAGCTCTGGCCAGATTGAGCAGGAGAGGCTGTGTACGTTGGAAGTTTTAGTAGGCGAAACAAGTTCAGAGCCCAAGTGTTTGTGGTTCGTTTGAGAGGTTACCAGTGGGAGATGAGGACCAGCAAGAGCTTTCAGGGCTGGCACCTTTAGTGTAGGAGCAATCCCTGGACGTTCGCAATTTCGGTGTTGAGCTCTGGCCAGATTGAGCAGGAGAGGCTGTGTACGTTGGAAGTTTTAGTAGGCTAAACAAGTTCAGAGCCCAAGTGTTTGTGGTTCGTTTGAGAGGTTACCAGTGGGAGATGAGGACCAGCAAGAGCTTTCAGGGCTGGCACCTTTAGTGTAGGAGCAATCGCTGGACGTTCGCAATTTCGGTGTTGAGCTCTGGCCAGATTGAGCAGGAGAGGCTGTGTACGTTGGAAGTTTTAGTAGGCTAAACAAGTTCAGAGCCCAAGTGTTTGTGGTTCGTTTGAGAGGTTACCAGTGGGAGATGAGGACCAGCAAGAGCTTTCAGGGCTGGCACCTTTAGTGTAGGAGCAATCCCTGGACGTTCACAATTTCGGTGTTGAGCTCTGGCCAGATTGAGCAGGAGAGGCTGTGTACGTTGGAAGTTTTAGTAGGCGAAACAAGTTCAGAGCCCAAGTGTTTGTGGTTCGTTTGAGAGGTTACCAGTGGGAGATGAGGACCAGCAAGAGCTTTCAGGGCTGGCACCTTTAGTGTAGGAGCAATCCCTGGACGTTCGCAATTTCGGTGTTGAGCTCTGGCCAGATTGAGCAGGAGAGGCTGTGTACGTTGGAAGTTTTAGTAGGCTAAACAAGTTCAGAGCCCAAGTGTTTGTGGTTCGTTTGAGAGGTTACCAGTGGGAGATGAGGACCAGCAAGAGCTTTCAGGGCTGGCACCTTTAGTGTAGGAGCAATCCCTGGACGTTCGCAATTTCGGTGTTGAGCTCTGGCCAGATTGAGCAGGAGAGGCTGTGTACGTTGGAAGTTTTAGTAGGCTAAACAAGTTCAGAGGCCAAGTGTTTGTGGTTCGTTTGAGAGGTTACCAGTGGGAGATGAGGACCAGCAAGAGCTTTCAGGGCTGGCACCTTTAGTGTAGGAGCAATCCCTGGACGTTCGCAATTTCGGTGTTGAGCTCTGGCCAGATTGAGCAGGAGAGGCTGTGTACGTTGGAAGTTTTAGTAGGCTAAACAAGTTCAGAGCCCAAGTCTTTGTGGTTCATTTGAGAGGTTACCAGTGGGAGATGAGGACCAGCAAGAGCTTTCAGGGCTGGCACCTTTAGTGTAGGAGCAATCCCTGGACGTTCACAATTTCGGTGTTGAGCTCTGGCCAGATTGAGCAGGAGAGGCTGTGTACGTTGGAAGTTTTAGTAGGCGAAACAAGTTCAGAGCCCAAGTGTTTGTGGTTCGTTTGAGAGGTTACCAGTGGGAGATGAGGACCAGCAAGAGCTTTCAGGGCTGGCACCTTTAGTGTAGGAGCAATCCCTGGACGTTCGCAATTTCGGTGTTGAGCTCTGGCCAGATTGAGCAGGAGAGGCTGTGTACGTTGGAAGTTTTAGTAGGCTAAACAAGTTCAGAGCCCAAGTGTTTGTGGTTCGTTTGAGAGGTTACCAGTGGGAGATGAGGACCAGCAAGAGCTTTCAGGGCTGGCACCTTTAGTGTAGGAGCAATCCCTGGACGTTCGCAATTTCGGTGTTGAGCTCTGGCCAGATTGAGCAGGAGAGGCTGTGTACGTTGGAAGTTTTAGTAGGCTAAACAAGTTCAGAGCCCAAGTGTTTGTGGTTCGTTTGAGAGGTTACCAGTGGGAGATGAGGACCAGCAAGAGCTTTCAGGGCTGGCACCTTTAGTGTAGGAGCAATCCCTGGACGTTCACAATTTCGGTGTTGAGCTCTGGCCAGATTGAGCAGGAGAGGCTGTGTACGTTGGAAGTTTTAGTAGGCGAAACAAGTTCAGAGGCCAAGTGTTTGTGGTTCGTTTGAGAGGTTACCAGTGGGAGATGAGGACCAGCAAGAGCTTTCAGGGCTGGCACCTTTAGTGTAGGAGCAATCCCTGGACGTTCGCAATTTCGGTGTTGAGCTCTGGCCAGATTGAGCAGGAGAGGCTGTGTACGTTGGAAGTTTTAGTAGGCGAAACAAGTTCAGAGCCCAAGTGTTTGTGGTTCGTTTGAGAGGTTACCAGTGGGAGATGAGGACCAGCAAGAGCTTTCAGGGCTGGCACCTTTAGTGTAGGAGCAATCCCTGGACGTTCGCAATTTCGGTGTTGAGCTCTGGCCAGATTGAGCAGGAGAGGCTGTGTACGTTGGAAGTTTTAGTAGGCTAAACAAGTTCAGAGCCCAAGTGTTTGTGGTTCGTTTGAGAGGTTACCAGTGGGAGATGAGGACCAGCAAGAGCTTTCAGGGCTGGCACCTTTAGTGTAGGAGCAATCCCTGGACGTTCGCAATTTCGGTGTTGAGCTCTGGCCAGATTGAGCAGGAGAGGCTGTGTACGTTGGAAGTTTTAGTAGGCTAAACAAGTTCAGAGGCCAAGTGTTTGTGGTTCGTTTGAGAGGTTACCAGTGGGAGATGAGGACCAGCAAGAGCTTTCAGGGCTGGCACCTTTAGTGTAGGAGCAATCCCTGGACGTTCGCAATTTCGGTGTTGAGCTCTGGCCAGATTGAGCAGGAGAGGCTGTGTACGTTGGAAGTTTTAGTAGGCTAAACAAGTTCAGAGCCCAAGTCTTTGTGGTTCATTTGAGAGGTTACCAGTGGGAGATGAGGACCAGCAAGAGCTTTCAGGGCTGGCACCTTTAGTGTAGGAGCAATCCCTGGACGTTCACAATTTCGGTGTTGAGCTCTGGCCAGATTGAGCAGGAGAGGCTGTGTACGTTGGAAGTTTTAGTAGGCGAAACAAGTTCAGAGCCCAAGTGTTTGTGGTTCGTTTGAGAGGTTACCAGTGGGAGATGAGGACCAGCAAGAGCTTTCAGGGCTGGCACCTTTAGTGTAGGAGCAATCCCTGGACGTTCGCAATTTCGGTGTTGAGCTCTGGCCAGATTGAGCAGGAGAGGCTGTGTACGTTGGAAGTTTTAGTAGGCTAAACAAGTTCAGAGCCCAAGTGTTTGTGGTTCGTTTGAGAGGTTACCAGTGGGAGATGAGGACCAGCAAGAGCTTTCAGGGCTGGCACCTTTAGTGTAGGAGCAATCCCTGGACGTTCGCAATTTCGGTGTTGAGCTCTGGCCAGATTGAGCAGGAGAGGCTGTGTACGTTGGAAGTTTTAGTAGGCTAAACAAGTTCAGAGCCCAAGTGTTTGTGGTTCGTTTGAGAGGTTACCAGTGGGAGATGAGGACCAGCAAGAGCTTTCAGGGCTGGCACCTTTAGTGTAGGAGCAATCCCTGGACGTTCACAATTTCGGTGTTGAGCTCTGGCCAGATTGAGCAGGAGAGGCTGTGTACGTTGGAAGTTTTAGTAGGCGAAACAAGTTCAGAGGCCAAGTGTTTGTGGTTCGTTTGAGAGGTTACCAGTGGGAGATGAGGACCAGCAAGAGCTTTCAGGGCTGGCACCTTTAGTGTAGGAGCAATCCCTGGACGTTCGCAATTTCGGTGTTGAGCTCTGGCCAGATTGAGCAGGAGAGGCTGTGTACGTTGGAAGTTTTAGTAGGCGAAACAAGTTCAGAGCCCAAGTGTTTGTGGTTCATTTGAGAGGTTACCAGTGGCAGATGAGGACCAGCAAGAGCTTTCAGGGCTGGCACCTTTAGTGTAGGAGCAATCCCTGGACGTTCACAATTTCGGTGTTGAGCTCTGGCCAGATTGAGCAGGAGAGGCTGTGTACGTTGGAAGTTTTAGTAGGCGAAACAAGTTCAGAGGCCAAGTGTTTGTGGTTCGTTTGAGAGGTTACCAGTGGGAGATGAGGACCAGCAAGAGCTTTCAGGGCTGGCACCTTTAGTGTAGGAGCAATCCCTGGATGTTCGCAATTTCGGTGTTGAGCTCTGGCCAGATTGAGCAGGAGAGGCTGTGTACGTTGGAAGTTTTAGTAGGCGAAACAAGTTCAGAGCCCAAGTGTTTGTGGTTCATTTGAGAGGTTACCAGTGGGAGATGAGGACCAGCAAGAGCTTTCAGGGCTGGCACCTTTAGTGTAGGAGCAATCGCTGGACGTTCGCAATTTCGGTGTTGAGCTCTGGCCAGATTGAGCAAGAGAGGCTGTGTACGTTGGAAGTTTTAGTAGGCTAAACAAGTTCAGAGGCCAAGTGTTTGTGGTTCATTTGAGAGGTTACCAGTGGGAGATGAGGAGCAGCAAGAGCTTTCAGGGCTGGCACCTTTAGTGTAGGAGCAATCCCTGGACGTTCGTATTTTTGTTGGTGAATTTTGGCCAGATTGAGCAAGAGAGGCTGTGTACGTTGGAAGTTTTAGTAGGCTAAACAAGTTCAGAGGCCAAGTCTTTGTGGTTCGTTTGAGAGGTTACCAGTGGGAGATGAGGACCAGCAAGAGCTTTCAGGGCTGGCACCTTTAGTGTAGGAGCAATCCCTGGACGTTCACAATTTCGGTGTTGAGCTCTGGCCAGATTGAGCAGGAGAGGCTGTGTACGTTGGAAGTTTTAGTAGGCGAAACAAGTTCAGAGCCCAAGTGTTTGTGGTTCGTTTGAGAGGTTACCAGTGGGAGATGAGGACCAGCAAGAGCTTTCAGGGCTGGCACCTTTAGTGTAGGAGCAATCCCTGGACGTTCGCAATTTCGGTGTTGAGCTCTGGCCAGATTGAGCAGGAGAGGCTGTGTACGTTGGAAGTTTTAGTAGGCTAAACAAGTTCAGAGCCCAAGTGTTTGTGGTTCGTTTGAGAGGTTACCAGTGGGAGATGAGGACCAGCAAGAGCTTTCAGGGCTGGCACCTTTAGTGTAGGAGCAATCCCTGGACGTTCGCAATTTCGGTGTTGAGCTCTGGCCAGATTGAGCAGGAGAGGCTGTGTACGTTGGAAGTTTTAGTAGGCTAAACAAGTTCAGAGCCCAAGTGTTTGTGGTTCGTTTGAGAGGTTACCAGTGGGAGATGAGGACCAGCAAGAGCTTTCAGGGCTGGCACCTTTAGTGTAGGAGCAATCCCTGGACGTTCACAATTTCGGTGTTGAGCTCTGGCCAGATTGAGCAGGAGAGGCTGTGTACGTTGGAAGTTTTAGTAGGCGAAACAAGTTCAGAGCCCAAGTGTTTGTGGTTCGTTTGAGAGGTTACCAGTGGGAGATGAGGACCAGCAAGAGCTTTCAGGGCTGGCACCTTTAGTGTAGGAGCAATCCCTGGACGTTCGCAATTTCGGTGTTGAGCTCTGGCCAGATTGAGCAGGAGAGGCTGTGTACGTTGGAAGTTTTAGTAGGCTAAACAAGTTCAGAGCCCAAGTGTTTGTGGTTCGTTTGAGAGGTTACCAGTGGGAGATGAGGACCAGCAAGAGCTTTCAGGGCTGGCACCTTTAGTGTAGGAGCAATCGCTGGACGTTCGCAATTTCGGTGTTGAGCTCTGGCCAGATTGAGCAGGAGAGGCTGTGTACGTTGGAAGTTTTAGTAGGCGAAACAAGTTCAGAGGCCAAGTGTTTGTGGTTCGTTTGAGAGGTTACCAGTGGGAGATGAGGAGCAGCAAGAGCTTTCAGGGCTGGCACCTTTAGTGTAGGAGCAATCCCTGGACGTTCGCAATGTCGGTGTTGAGCTCTGGCCAGATTGAGCAGGAGAGGCTGTGTACGTTGGAAGTTTTAGTAGGCTAAACAAGTTCAGAGGCCAAGTCTTTGTGGTTCATTTGAGAGGTTACCAGTGGGAGATGAGGACCAGCAAGAGCTTTCAGGGCTGGCACCTTTAGTGTAGGAGCAATCCCTGGACGTTCACAATTTCGGTGTTGAGCTCTGGCCAGATTGAGCAGGAGAGGCTGTGTACGTTGGAAGTTTTAGTAGGCGAAACAAGTTCAGAGCCCAAGTGTTTGTGGTTCGTTTGAGAGGTTACCAGTGGGAGATGAGGACCAGCAAGAGCTTTCAGGGCTGGCACCTTTAGTGTAGGAGCAATCCCTGGACGTTCGCAATTTCGGTGTTGAGCTCTGGCCAGATTGAGCAGGAGAGGCTGTGTACGTTGGAAGTTTTAGTAGGCTAAACAAGTTCAGAGCCCAAGTGTTTGTGGTTCGTTTGAGAGGTTACCAGTGGGAGATGAGGACCAGCAAGAGCTTTCAGGGCTGGCACCTTTAGTGTAGGAGCAATCCCTGGACGTTCGTAATTTCGGTGTTGAGCTCTGGCCAGATTGAGCAGGAGAGGCTGTGTACGTTGGAAGTTTTAGTAGGCTAAACAAGTTCAGAGCCCAAGTGTTTGTGGTTCGTTTGAGAGGTTACCAGTGGGAGATGAGGACCAGCAAGAGCTTTCAGGGCTGGCACCTTTAGTGTAGGAGCAATCCCTGGACGTTCACAATTTCGGTGTTGAGCTCTGGCCAGATTGAGCAGGAGAGGCTGTGTACGTTGGAAGTTTTAGTAGGCGAAACAAGTTCAGAGCCCAAGTGTTTGTGGTTCGTTTGAGAGGTTACCAGTGGGAGATGAGGACCAGCAAGAGCTTTCAGGGCTGGCACCTTTAGTGTAGGAGCAATCCCTGGACGTTCGCAATTTCGGTGTTGAGCTCTGGCCAGATTGAGCAGGAGAGGCTGTGTACGTTGGAAGTTTTAGTAGGCTAAACAAGTTCAGAGCCCAAGTGTTTGTGGTTCGTTTGAGAGGTTACCAGTGGGAGATGAGGACCAGCAAGAGCTTTCAGGGCTGGCACCTTTAGTGTAGGAGCAATCCCTGGACGTTCGCAATTTCGGTGTTGAGCTCTGGCCAGATTGAGCAGGAGAGGCTGTGTACGTTGGAAGTTTTAGTAGGCTAAACAAGTTCAGAGCCCAAGTGTTTGTGGTTCGTTTGAGAGGTTACCAGTGGGAGATGAGGACCAGCAAGAGCTTTCAGGGCTGGCACCTTTAGTGTAGGAGCAATCCCTGGACGTTCGCAATTTCGGTGTTGAGCTCTGGCCAGATTGAGCAGGAGAGGCTGTGTACGTTGGAAGTTTTAGTAGGCTAAACAAGTTCAGAGCCCAAGTGTTTGTGGTTCGTTTGAGAGGTTACCAGTGGGAGATGAGGACCAGCAAGAGCTTTCAGGGCTGGCACCTTTAGTGTAGGAGCAATCCCTGGACGTTCGCAATTTCGGTGTTGAGCTCTGGCCAGATTGAGCAGGAGAGGCTGTGTACGTTGGAAGTTTTATTAGGCGAAACAAGTTCAGAGCCCAAGTGTTTGTGGTTCGTTTGAGAGGTTACCAGTGGGAGATGAGGAGCAGCAAGAGCTTTCAGGGCTGGCACCTTTAGTGTAGGAGCAATCCCTGGACGTTCGTAATTTCATTGGTCAATTTTGGCCAGATTGAGCAGGAGAGGCTGTGTACGTTGGAAGTTTTAGTAGGCTAAACAAGTTCAGAGCCCAAGTGTTTGTGGTTCATTTGAGAGGTTACCAGTGGGAGATGAGGACCAGCAAGAGCTTTCAGGGCTGGCACCTTTAGTGTAGGAGCAATCGCTGGACGTTCGCAATTTCGGTGTTGAGCTCTGGCCAGATTGAGCAAGAGAGGCTGTGTACGTTGGAAGTTTTAGTAGGCTAAACAAGTTCAGAGCCCAAGTGTTTGTGGTTCGTTTGAGAGGTTACCAGTGGGAGATGAGGAGCAGCAAGAGCTTTCAGGGCTGGCACCTTTAGTGTAGGAGCAATCCCTGGACGTTCGTATTTTTGTTGGTGAATTTTGGCCAGATTGAGCAAGAGAGGCTGTGTACGTTGGAAGTTTTAGTAGGCTAAACAAGTTCAGAGGCCAAGTCTTTGTGGTTCGTTTGAGAGGTTACCAGTGGGAGATGAGGAGCAGCAAGAGCTTTCAGGGCTGGCACCTTTAGTGTAGGAGCAATCGCTGGACGTTCGCAATGTCGGTGTTGAGCTCTGGCCAGAATGAGCAGGAGAGGCTGTGTACGTTGGAAGTTTTAGTAGGCTAAACAAGTTCAGAGGCCAAGTGTTTGTGGTTCGTTTGAGAGGTTACCAGTGGGAGATGAGGACCAGCAAGAGCTTTCAGGGCTGGCACCTTTAGTGTAGGAGCAATCCCTGGACGTTCACAATTTCGGTGTTGAGCTCTGGCCAGATTGAGCAGGAGAGGCTGTGTACGTTGGAAGTTTTAGTAGGCGAAACAAGTTCAGAGCCCAAGTGTTTGTGGTTCGTTTGAGAGGTTACCAGTGGGAGATGAGGACCAGCAAGAGCTTTCAGGGCTGGCACCTTTAGTGTAGGAGCAATCCCTGGACGTTCGCAATTTCGGTGTTGAGCTCTGGCCAGATTGAGCAGGAGAGGCTGTGTACGTTGGAAGTTTTAGTAGGCTAAACAAGTTCAGAGCCCAAGTGTTTGTGGTTCGTTTGAGAGGTTACCAGTGGGAGATGAGGACCAGCAAGAGCTTTCAGGGCTGGCACCTTTAGTGTAGGAGCAATCCCTGGACGTTCGCAATTTCGGTGTTGAGCTCTGGCCAGATTGAGCAGGAGAGGCTGTGTACGTTGGAAGTTTTAGTAGGCTAAACAAGTTCAGAGCCCAAGTGTTTGTGGTTCGTTTGAGAGGTTACCAGTGGGAGATGAGGACCAGCAAGAGCTTTCAGGGCTGGCACCTTTAGTGTAGGAGCAATCCCTGGACGTTCACAATTTCGGTGTTGAGCTCTGGCCAGATTGAGCAGGAGAGGCTGTGTACGTTGGAAGTTTTAGTAGGCGAAACAAGTTCAGAGCCCAAGTGTTTGTGGTTCGTTTGAGAGGTTACCAGTGGGAGATGAGGACCAGCAAGAGCTTTCAGGGCTGGCACCTTTAGTGTAGGAGCAATCCCTGGACGTTCGCAATTTCGGTGTTGAGCTCTGGCCAGATTGAGCAGGAGAGGCTGTGTACGTTGGAAGTTTTAGTAGGCTAAACAAGTTCAGAGGCCAAGTGTTTGTGGTTCGTTTGAGAGGTTACCAGTGGGAGATGAGGACCAGCAAGAGCTTTCAGGGCTGGCACCTTTAGTGTAGGAGCAATCCCTGGACGTTCGCAATTTCGGTGTTGAGCTCTGGCCAGATTGAGCAGGAGAGGCTGTGTACGTTGGAAGTTTTAGTAGGCTAAACAAGTTCAGAGCCCAAGTGTTTGTGGTTCGTTTGAGAGGTTACCAGTGGGAGATGAGGACCAGCAAGAGCTTTCAGGGCTGGCACCTTTAGTGTAGGAGCAATCCCTGGACGTTCGCAATGTCGGTGTTGAGCTCTGGCCAGATTGAGCAGGAGAGGCTGTGTACGTTGGAAGTTTTAGTAGGCGTAACAAGTTCAGAGCCCAAGTGTTTGTGGTTCGTTTGAGAGGTTACCAGTGGGAGATGAGGACCAGCAAGAGCTTTCAGGGCTGGCACCTTTAGTGTAGGAGCAATCCCTGGACGTTCACAATTTCGGTGTTGAGCTCTGGCCAGATTGAGCAGGAGAGGCTGTGTACGTTGGAAGTTTTAGTAGGCGAAACAAGTTCAGAGCCCAAGTGTTTGTGGTTCGTTTGAGAGGTTACCAGTGGGAGATGAGGACCAGCAAGAGCTTTCAGGGCTGGCACCTTTAGTGTAGGAGCAATCCCTGGACGTTCGCAATTTCGGTGTTGAGCTCTGGCCAGATTGAGCAGGAGAGGCTGTGTACGTTGGAAGTTTTAGTAGGCTAAACAAGTTCAGAGCCCAAGTGTTTGTGGTTCGTTTGAGAGGTTACCAGTGGGAGATGAGGACCAGCAAGAGCTTTCAGGGCTGGCACCTTTAGTGTAGGAGCAATCCCTGGACGTTCGCAATTTCGGTGTTGAGCTCTGGCCAGATTGAGCAGGAGAGGCTGTGTACGTTGGAAGTTTTAGTAGGTGAAACAAGTTCAGAGCCCAAGTGTTTGTGGTTCGTTTGAGAGGTTACCAGTGGGAGATGAGGACCAGCAAGAGCTTTCAGGGCTGGCACCTTTAGTGTAGGAGCAATCCCTGGACGTTCGCAATTTCGGTGTTGAGCTCTGGCCAGCTTGAGCAGGAGAGGCTGTGTACGTTGGAAGTTTTAGTAGGCTAAACAAGTTCAGAGGCCAAGTCTTTGTGGTTCGTTTGAGAGGTTACCAGTGGGAGATGAGGACCAGCAAGAGCTTTCAGGGCTGGCACCTTTAGTGTAGGAGCAATCCCTGGACGTTCGCAATGTCGGTGTTGAGCTCTGGCCAGATTGAGCAGGAGAGGCTGTGTACGTTGGAAGTTTTAGTAGGCTAAACAAGTTCAGAGCCCAAGTGTTTGTGGTTCGTTTGAGAGGTTACCAGTGGGAGATGAGGACCAGCAAGAGCTTTCAGGGCTGGCACCTTTAGTGTAGGAGCAATCCCTGGACGTTCGCAATTTCGGTGTTGAGCTCTGGCCAGATTGAGCAGGAGAGGCTGTGTACGTTGGAAGTTTTAGTAGGCTAAACAAGTTCAGAGCCCAAGTCTTTGTGGTTCGTTTGAGAGGTTACCAGTGGGAGATGAGGACCAGCAAGAGCTTTCAGGGCTGGCACCTTTAGTGTAGGAGCAATCCCTGGACGTTCACAATTTCGGTGTTGAGCTCTGGCCAGATTGAGCAGGAGAGGCTGTGTACGTTGGAAGTTTTAGTAGGCTAAACAAGTTCAGAGCCCAAGTGTTTGTGGTTCGTTTGAGAGGTTACCAGTGGGAGATGAGGACCAGCAAGAGCTTTCAGGGCTGGCACCTTTAGTGTAGGAGCAATCCCTGGACGTTCGCAATTTCGGTGTTGAGCTCTGGCCAGATTGAGCAGGAGAGGCTGTGTACGTTGGAAGTTTTAGTAGGCTAAACAAGTTCAGAGCCCAAGTGTTTGTGGTTCGTTTGAGAGGTTACCAGTGGGAGATGAGGACCAGCAAGAGCTTTCAGGGCTGGCACCTTTAGTGTAGGAGCAATCCCTGGACGTTCGCAATTTCGGTGTTGAGCTCTGGCCAGATTGAGCAGGAGAGGCTGTGTATGTTGGAAGTTTTAGTAGGCTAAACAAGTTCAGAGCCCAAGTGTTTGTGGTTCGTTTGAGAGGTTACCAGTGGGAGATGAGGACCAGCAAGAGCTTTCAGGGCTGGCACCTTTAGTGTAGGAGCAATCCCTGGACGTTCGCAATTTCGGTGTTGAGCTCTGGCCAGATTGAGCAGGAGAGGCTGTGTACGTTGGAAGTTTTAGTAGGCGAAACAAGCTCAGAGCCCAAGTGTTTGTGGTTCGTTTGAGAGGTTACCAGTGGGAGATGAGGACCAGCAAGAGCTTTCAGGGCTGGCACCTTTAGTGTAGGAGCAATCCCTGGACGTTCGCAATTTCGGTGTTGAGCTCTGGCCAGATTGAGCAGGAGAGGCTGTGTACGTTGGAAGTTTTAGTAGGCTAAACAAGTTCAGAGCCCAAGTGTTTGTGGTTCGTTTGAGAGGTTACCAGTGGGAGATGAGGACCAGCAAGAGCTTTCAGGGCTGGCACCTTTAGTGTAGGAGCAATCCCTGGACGTTCGCAATTTCGGTGTTGAGCTCTGGCCAGATTGAGCAGGAGAGGCTGTGTATGTTGGAAGTTTTAGTAGGCTAAACAAGTTCAGAGCCCAAGTGTTTGTGGTTCGTTTGAGAGGTTACCAGTGGCAGATGAGGAGCAGCAAGAGCTTTCAGGGCTGGCACCTTTAGTGTAGGAGCAATCCCTGGACGTTCGCAATGTCGGTGTTGAGCTCTGGCCAGATTGAGCAGGAGAGGCTGTGTACGTTGGAAGTTTTAGTAGGCTAAACAAGTTCAGAGCCCAAGTGTTTGTGGTTCGTTTGAGAGGTTACCAGTGGGAGATGAGGACCAGCAAGAGCTTTCAGGGCTGGCACCTTTAGTGTAGGAGCAATCCCTGGACGTTCACAATTTCGGTGTTGAGCTCTGGCCAGATTGAGCAGGAGAGGCTGTGTACGTTGGAAGTTTTAGTAGGCTAAACAAGTTCAGAGCCCAAGTGTTTGTGGTTCGTTTGAGAGGTTACCAGTGGGAGATGAGGACCAGCAAGAGCTTTCAGGGCTGGCACCTTTAGTGTAGGAGCAATCCCTGGACGTTCGCAATTTCGGTGTTGAGCTCTGGCCAGATTGAGCAGGAGAGGCTGTGTACGTTGGAAGTTTTAGTAGGCTAAACAAGTTCAGAGCCCAAGTGTTTGTGGTTCGTTTGAGAGGTTACCAGTGGGAGATGAGGACCAGCAAGAGCTTTCAGGGCTGGCACCTTTAGTGTAGGAGCAATCCCTGGACGTTCGCAATTTCGGTGTTGAGCTCTGGCCAGATTGAGCAGGAGAGGCTGTGTACGTTGGAAGTTTTAGTAGGCTAAACAAGTTCAGAGCCCAAGTGTTTGTGATTCGTTTGAGAGGTTACCAGTGGGAGATGAGGACCAGCAAGAGCTTTCAGGGCTGGCACCTTTAGTGTAGGAGCAATCCCTGGACGTTCGCAATTTCGGTGTTGAGCTCTGGCCAGATTGAGCAGGAGAGGCTGTGTACGTTGGAAGTTTTAGTAGGCTAAACAAGTTCAGAGCCCAAGTGTTTGTGGTTCGTTTGAGAGGTTACCAGTGGGAGATGAGGACCAGCAAGAGCTTTCAGGGCTGGCACCTTTAGTGTAGGAGCAATCCCTGGACGTTCGCAATTTCGGTGTTGAGCTCTGGCCAGATTGAGCAGGAGAGGCTGTGTACGTTGGAAGTTTTAGTAGGCTAAACAAGTTCAGAGCCCAAGTGTTTGTGGTTCGTTTGAGAGGTTACCAGTGGGAGATGAGGACCAGCAAGAGCTTTCAGGGCTGGCACCTTTAGTGTAGGAGCAATCCCTGGACGTTCGCAATTTCGGTGTTGAGCTCTGGCCAGATTGAGCAGGAGAGGCTGTGTACGTTGGAAGTTTTAGTAGGCTAAACAAGTTCAGAGCCCAAGTGTTTGTGGTTCGTTTGAGAGGTTACCAGTGGGAGATGAGGACCAGCAAGAGCTTTCAGGGCTGGCACCTTTAGTGTAGGAGCAATCCCTGGACGTTCGTAATTTCGTTGGTGAATTTTGGGCAGCTTGAGCAGGAGAGGCTGTGTACGTTGGAAGTTTTAGTAGGCTAAACAAGTTCAGAGCCCAAGTGTTTGTGGTTCGTTTGAGAGGTTACCAGTGGGAGATGAGGACCAGCAAGAGCTTTCAGGGCTGGCACCTTTAGTGTAGGAGCAATCGCTGGACGTTCGCAATGTCGGTGTTGAGCTCTGGCCAGATTGAGCAGGAGAGGCTGTGTACGTTGGAAGTTTTAGTAGGCTAAACAAGTTCAGAGCCCAAGTGTTTGTGGTTCGTTTGAGAGGTTACCAGTGGGAGATGAGGAGCAGCAAGAGCTTTCAGGGCTGGCACCTTTAGTGTAGGAGCAATCCCTGGACGTTCGCAATTTCGGTGTTGAGCTCTGGCCAGATTGAGCAGGAGAGGCTGTGTACGTTGGAAGTTTTAGTAGGCTAAACAAGTTCAGAGCCCAAGTGTTTGTGGTTCGTTTGAGAGGTTACCAGTGGGAGATGAGGACCAGCAAGAGCTTTCAGGGCTGGCACCTTTAGTGTAGGAGCAATCCCTGGACGTTCGCAATTTCGGTGTTGAGCTCTGGCCAGATTGAGCAGGAGAGGCTGTGTACGTTGGAAGTTTTAGTAGGCTAAACAAGTTCAGAGGCCAAGTCTTTGTGGTTCGTTTGAGAGGTTACCAGTGGGAGATGAGGACCAGCAAGAGCTTTCAGGGCTGGCACCTTTAGTGTAGGAGCAATCCCTGGACGTTCACAATTTCGGTGTTGAGCTCTGGCCAGATTGAGCAGGAGAGGCTGTGTACGTTGGAAGTTTTAGTAGGTGAAACAAGTTCAGAGCCCAAGTGTTTGTGGTTCGTTTGAGAGGTTACCAGTGGGAGATGAGGACCAGCAAGAGCTTTCAGGGCTGGCACCTTTAGTGTAGGAGCAATCCCTGGACGTTCGCAATTTCGGTGTTGAGCTCTGGCCAGATTGAGCAGGAGAGGCTGTGTACGTTGGAAGTTTTAGTAGGCTAAACAAGTTCAGAGCCCAAGTGTTTGTGGTTCGTTTGAGAGGTTACCAGTGGGAGATGAGGACCAGCAAGAGCTTTCAGGGCTGGCACCTTTAGTGTAGGAGCAATCCCTGGACGTTCGCAATGTCGGTGTTGAGCTCTGGCCAGATTGAGCAGGAGAGGCTGTGTACGTTGGAAGTTTTAGTAGGCTAAACAAGTTCAGAGCCCAAGTCTTTGTGGTTCGTTTGAGAGGTTACCAGTGGGAGATGAGGACCAGCAAGAGCTTTCAGGGCTGGCACCTTTAGTGTAGGAGCAATCCCTGGACGTTCGCAATTTCGGTGTTGAGCTCTGGCCAGATTGAGCAGGAGAGGCTGTGTACGTTGGAAGTTTTAGTAGGCGAAACAAGTTCAGAGCCCAAGTGTTTGTGGTTCGTTTGAGAGGTTACCAGTGGGAGATGAGGACCAGCAAGAGCTTTCAGGGCTGGCACCTTTAGTGTAGGAGCAATCCCTGGACGTTCGCAATTTCGGTGTTGAGCTCTGGCCAGATTGAGCAGGAGAGGCTGTGTACGTTGGAAGTTTTAGTAGGCTAAACAAGTTCAGAGCCCAAGTGTTTGTGGTTCGTTTGAGAGGTTACCAGTGGGAGATGAGGACCAGCAAGAGCTTTCAGGGCTGGCACCTTTAGTGTAGGAGCAATCCCTGGACGTTCGCAATTTCGGTGTTGAGCTCTGGCCAGATTGAGCAGGAGAGGCTGTGTACGTTGGAAGTTTTAGTAGGCTAAACAAGTTCAGAGCCCAAGTGTTTGTGGTTCGTTTGAGAGGTTACCAGTGGGAGATGAGGACCAGCAAGAGCTTTCAGGGCTGGCACCTTTAGTGTAGGAGCAATCCCTGGACGTTCGCAATTTCGGTGTTGAGCTCTGGCCAGATTGAGCAGGAGAGGCTGTGTACGTTGGAAGTTTTAGTAGGCGAAACAAGCTCAGAGCCCAAGTGTTTGTGGTTCGTTTGAGAGGTTACCAGTGGGAGATGAGGACCAGCAAGAGCTTTCAGGGCTGGCACCTTTAGTGTAGGAGCAATCCCTGGACGTTCGCAATTTCGGTGTTGAGCTCTGGCCAGATTGAGCAGGAGAGGCTGTGTACGTTGGAAGTTTTAGTAGGCTAAACAAGTTCAGAGCCCAAGTGTTTGTGGTTCGTTTGAGAGGTTACCAGTGGGAGATGAGGACCAGCAAGAGCTTTCAGGGCTGGCACCTTTAGTGTAGGAGCAATCCCTGGACGTTCGCAATTTCGGTGTTGAGCTCTGGCCAGATTGAGCAGGAGAGGCTGTGTATGTTGGAAGTTTTAGTAGGCTAAACAAGTTCAGAGCCCAAGTGTTTGTGGTTCGTTTGAGAGGTTACCAGTGGCAGATGAGGAGCAGCAAGAGCTTTCAGGGCTGGCACCTTTAGTGTAGGAGCAATCCCTGGACGTTCGCAATGTCGGTGTTGAGCTCTGGCCAGATTGAGCAGGAGAGGCTGTGTACGTTGGAAGTTTTAGTAGGCTAAACAAGTTCAGAGCCCAAGTGTTTGTGGTTCGTTTGAGAGGTTACCAGTGGGAGATGAGGAGCAGCAAGAGCTTTCAGGGCTGGCACCTTTAGTGTAGGAGCAATCCCTGGACGTTCACAATTTCGGTGTTGAGCTCTGCCCAGATTGAGCAGGAGAGGCTGTGTAA
>NW_026777092.1:0-69917 GCF_030936135.1 Gavia stellata
TAACACCGAAATTGCCAACGACCGGCGATTGCTCCTACATTAAAGGTGCCAGCTCTAAAAGCTCTTGCTGGTCCTCATCTCCCACTGGTAACCTCTCAAACGAACCACAAACACTTGGGCTCTGAACTTGTTTAGCCTACGAAAACTTCCAACGTACACAGCCTCTCCTGCTCAATCTGCCCGAAATTCAACACCGAAATTGCGAACGTCCGGCGATTGCTCCTACGCTAAAGGTGCCAGCCCTGAAAGCTCTTGCTGGTCCTCATCTCCCACTGGTAACCTCTCAAACGAACCACAAACACTTGCGCTCTGAACTTGTTTAGCCTACGAAAACTTCCAACGTACACAGCCTCTCCTGCTCAATCTGGCCAGAGCTCAACACCGAAAATGCGAACGTCCGGCGATTGCTCCTACACTAAAGGTGCCAGCCCTGAAAGCTCTTGCTGGTCCTCATCTCCCACTGGTAACCTCTCAAACGAACCACAAACACTTGGGCTCTGAACTTGTTTAGCCTACGAAAACTTCCAACGTACACAGCCTCTCCTGCTCAATCTGCCCGAAATTCAACACCGAAATTGCGAACGTCCGGCGATTGCTCCTACACTAAAGGTGACAGCCCTGAAAGCTCTTGCTGGTCCTCATCTCCCACTGGTAACCTCTCAAACGAACCACAAACACTTGGGCTCTGAACTTGTTTAGCCTACGAAAACTTCCAACGTACACAGCCTCTCCTGCTCAATCTGGCCAGAGCTCAACACCGAAATTGCGAACGTCCAGCGATTGCTCCTACACTAAAGGTGCCAGCCCTGAAAGCTCTTGCTGCTCCTCATCTCCCACTGGTAACCTCTCAAACGAACCACAAACACTTGCGCTCTGAACTTGTTTAGCCTACTAAAACTTCCAACGTACACAGCCTCTCCTGCTCAATCTGCCCGAAATTCTACACCGAAATTGCCAACGTCCGGCGATTGCTCCTACACTAAAGGTGCCAGCCCTGAAAGCTCTTGCTGGTCCTCATCTCCCACTGGTAACCTCTCAAACGAACCACAAACACTTGGGCTCTGAACTTGTTTAGCCTACGAAAACTTCCAATGTACACAGCCTCTCCTGCTCAATCTGCCCGAAATTCAACACCGAAATTGCCAACGTCCGGCGATTGCTCCTACACTAAAGGTGCCAGCCCTGAAAGCTCTTGCTGGTCCTCATCTCCCACTGGTAACCTCTCAAACGAACCACAAACACTTGCGCTCTGAACTTGTTTAGCCTACGAAAACTTCCAACGTACACAGCCTCTCCTGCTCAATCTGGCCAGAGCTCAAAACCGAAAATGCGAACGTCCGGCGATTGCTCCTACACTAAAGGTGCCAGCCCTGAAAGCTCTTGCTGGTCCTCATCTCCCACTGGTAACCTCTCAAACGAACCACAAACACTTGGGCTCTGAACTTGTTTAGCCTACGAAAACTTCCAACGTACACAGCCTCTCCTGCTCAATCTGCCCGAAATTCAACACCGAAATTGCAAACGTCCAGCGATTGCTCCTACACTAAAGGTGCCAGCCCTGAAAGCTCTTGCTGGTCCTCATCTCCCACTGGTAACCTCTCCAACGAACCACAAACACTTGCGCTCTGAACTTGTTTAGCCTACTAAAACTTCCAACGTACACAGCCTCTCCTGCTCAATCTGGCCAGAGCTCAACACCGAAATTGCGAACGTCCGGCGATTGCTCCTACACTAAAGGTGCCAGCCCTGAAAGCTCTTGCTGGTCCTCATCTCCCACTGGTAACCTCTCAAACGAACCACAAACACTTGGGCTCTGAACTTGTTTAGCCTACGAAAACTTCCAACGTACACAGCCTCTCCGGCTCAATCTGGCCAGAGCTCAACACCGAAATTGCGAACGTCCAGCGATTGCTCCTACACTAAAGGTGCCAGCCCTGAAAGCTCTTGCTGGTCCTCATCTCCCACTGGTAACCTCTCAAACGAACCACAAACACTTGGGCTCTGAACTTGTTTAGCCTACTAAAACTTCCAACGTACACAGCCTCTCCTGCTCAATCTGCCCGAAATTCAACACCGAAATTGCCAACGACCGGCGATTGCTCCTACATTAAAGGTGCCAGCTCTAAAAGCTCTTGCTGGTCCTCATCTCCCACTGGTAACCTCTCAAACGAACCACAAACACTTGGGCTCTGAACTTGTTTAGCCTACGAAAACTTCCAACGTACACAGCCTCTCCTGCTCAATCTGCCCGAAATTCAACACCGAAATTGCGAACGTCCGGCGATTGCTCCTACGCTAAAGGTGCCAGCCCTGAAAGCTCTTGCTGGTCCTCATCTCCCACTGGTAACCTCTCAAACGAACCACAAACACTTGCGCTCTGAACTTGTTTAGCCTACGAAAACTTCCAACGTACACAGCCTCTCCTGCTCAATCTGGCCAGAGCTCAACACCGAAAATGCGAACGTCCGGCGATTGCTCCTACACTAAAGGTGCCAGCCCTGAAAGCTCTTGCTGGTCCTCATCTCCCACTGGTAACCTCTCAAACGAACCACAAACACTTGGGCTCTGAACTTGTTTAGCCTACGAAAACTTCCAACGTACACAGCCTCTCCTGCTCAATCTGGCCAGAGCTCAACACCGAAAATGCGAACGTCCGGCGATTGCTCCTACACTAAAGGTGCCAGCCCTGAAAGCTCTTGCTGGTCCTCATCTCCCACTGGTAACCTCTCAAACGACCCACAAACACTTGGGCTCTGAACTTGTTTAGCCTACGAAAACTTCCAACGTACACAGCCTCTCCTGCTCAATCTGCCAGAAATTCAACACCTAAATTGCGAACGTCCGGCGATTGCTCCTACACTAAAGGTGCCAGCCCTGAAAGCTCTTGCTGGTCCTCATCTCCCACTGGTAACCTCTCAAACGAACCACAAACGCTTGGGCTCTGAACTTGTTTAGCCTACGAAAACTTCCAACGTACACAGCCTCTCCTGCTCAATCTGGCCAGAGCTCAACACCGAAATTGCGAACGTCCAACGATTGCTCCTACACTAAAGGTGCCAGCCCTGAAAGCTCTTGCTGGTCCTCATCTCCCACTGGTAACCTCTCAAACGAACCACAAACACTTGGGCTCTGAACTTGTTTAGCCTACTAAAACTTCCAACGTACACAGCCTCTCCTGCTCAATCTGCCCGAAATTCAACACCGAAATTGCGAACGTCCAGCAATTGCTCCTACACTAAAGGTGCCAGCCCTGAAAGCTCTTGCTGGTCCTCATCTCCCACTGGTAACCTCTCAAACGAACCACAAACACTTGGGCTCTGAACTTGTTTAGCCTACGAAAACTTCCAACGTACACAGCCTCTCCTGCTCAATCTGGCCAGAGCTCAACACCGAAATTGCGAACGTCCGGCGATTGCTCCTACACTAAAGGTGCCAGCCCTGAAAGCTCTTGCTGCTCCTCATCTCCCACTGGTAACCTCTCAAACGAACCACAAACACTTGGGCTCTGAACTTGTTTAGCCTACGAAAACGTCCAACGTACACAGCCTCTCCTGCTCAATCTGCCCGAAATTCAACACCGAAATTGCGAACGTCCAGCGATTGTTCCTACACTAAAGGTGCCAGCCCTGAAAGCTCTTGCTGGTCCTCATCTCCCACTGGTAACCTCTCAAACGAACCACAAACACTTGGGCTCTGAACTTGTTTAGCCTACTAAAACTTCCAACGTACACAGCCTCTCCTGCTCAATCTGGCCACAGCTCAACACCAAAATTGCGAACATCCAGTCATTGCTCCTACACTAAAGGTGCCAGCCCTGAAAGCTCTTGCTGGTCCTCATCTCCCACTGGTAACCTCTCAAACGAACCACAAACACTTGCGCTCTGAACTTGTTTAGCCTACGAAAACTTCCAACGTACAAAGCCTCTCCTGCTCAATCTGGCCAGAGCTCAACACCGAAATTGTGAACGTCCAGCGATTGCTCCTACACTAAAGGTGCCAGCCCTGAAAGCTCTTGCTGGTCCTCATCTCCCACTGGTAACCTCTCAAACGTACCACAAACACTTGGGCTCTGAACTTGTTTAGCCTACTAAAACTTCCAACGTACACAGCCTCTCCTGCTCAATCTGCCCGAAATTCAACACCGAAATTGCCAACGTCCGGCGATTGCTCCTACACTAAAGGTGACAGCCCTGAAAGCTCTTGCTGGTCCTCATCTCCCACTGGTAACCTCTCAAACGAACCACAAACACTTGGGCTCTGAACTTGTTTAGCCTACTAAAACTTCCAACGTACACAGCCTCTCCTGCTCAATCTGGCCAGAGCTCAACACCGAAATTGCGAACGTCCAGCGATTGCTCCTACACTAAAGGTGCCAGCCCTGAAAGCTCTTGCTGCTCCTCATCTCCCACTGGTAACCTCTCAAACGAACCACAAACACTTGGGCTCTGAACTTGTTTAGCCTACTAAAACTTCCAACGTACACAGCCTCTCCTGCTCAATCTGCCCGAAATTCAACACCGAAATTGCCAACGTCCAGCGATTGCTCCTACACTAAAGGTGCCAGCCCTGAAAGCTCTTGCTGGTCCTCATCTCCCACTGGTAACCTCTCAAACGAACCACAAACACTTGCGCTCTGAACTTGTTTAGCCTACTAAAACTTCCAACGTACACAGCCTCTCCTGCTCAATCTGCCCGAAATTCAACACCGAAATTGCGAACGTCCAGCGATTGCTCCTACACTAAAGGTGCCAGCCCTGAAAGCTCTTGCTGCTCCTCATCTCCCACTGGTAACCTCTCAAACGAACCACAAACACTTGCGCTCTGAACTTGTTTAGCCTACTAAAACTTCCAACGTACACAGCCTCTCCTGCTCAATCTGCCCGAAATTCAACACTGAAATTGCGAACGTCCGGCGATTGCTCCTACGCTAAAGGTGCCAGCCCTGAAAGCTGTTGCTGGTCCTCATCTCCCACTGGTAACCTCTCAAACGAACCACAAACACTTGGGCTCTGAACTTGTTTAGCCTACGAAAACTTCCAACGTACACAGCCTCTCCTGCTCAATCTGGCCACAGCTCAACACCAAAATTGCGAACATCCAGTCATTGCTCCTACACTAAAGGTGCCAGCCCTGAAAGCTCTTGCTGGTCCTCATCTCCCACTGGTAACCTCTCAAACGAACCACAAACACTTGCGCTCTGAACTTGTTTAGCCTACTAAAACTTCCAACGTACACAGCCTCTCCTGCTCAATCTGCCCGAAATTCAACACCGAAATTGCCAACGTCCAGCGATTGCTCCTACACTAAAGGTGCCAGCCCTGAAAGCTCTTGCTGCTCCTCATCTCCCACTGGTAACCTCTCAAACGAACCACAAACACTTGCGCTCTGAACTTGTTTAGCCTACTAAAACTTCCAACGTACACAGCCTCTCCTGCTCAATCTGCCCGAAATTCAACACCGAAATTGCGAACGTCCGGCGATTGCTCCTACACTAAAGGTGCCAGCCCTGAAAGCTCTTGCTGGTCCTCATCTCCCACTGGTAACCTCTCCAACGAACCACAAACACTTGGGCTCTGAACTTGTTTAGCCTACGAAAACTTCCAACGTACACAGCCTCTCCTGCTCAATCTGGCCAGAGCTTCAACACCGAAATTGTGAACGTCCAGCGATTGCTCCTACACTAAAGGTGCCAGACCTGAAAGCTCTTGCTGGTCCTCATCTCCCACTGGTAACCTCTCAAACGAACCACAAACACTTGGGCTCTGAACTTGTTTAGCCTACTAAAACTTCCAACGTACACAGCCTCTCCTGCTCAATCTGCCCGAAATTCAACACCGAAATTGCGAACGTCCGGCGATTGCTCCTACACTAAAGGTGACAGCCCTGAAAGCTCTTGCTGGTCCTCATCTCCCACTGGTAACCTCTCAAACGAACCACAAACACTTGGGCTCTGAACTTGTTTAGCCTACGAAAACTTCCAACGTACACAGCCTCTCCTGCTCAATCTGGCCAGAGCTCAACACCGAAATTGCGAACGTCCAGCGATTGCTCCTACACTAAAGGTGCCAGCCCTGAAAGCTCTTGCTGCTCCTCATCTCCCACTGGTAACCTCTCAAACGAACCACAAACACTTGCGCTCTGAACTTGTTTAGCCTACTAAAACTTCCAACGTACACAGCCTCTCCTGCTCAATCTGCCCGAAATTCTACACCGAAATTGCCAACGTCCGGCGATTGCTCCTACACTAAAGGTGCCAGCCCTGAAAGCTCTTGCTGGTCCTCATCTCCCACTGGTAACCTCTCAAACGAACCACAAACACTTGGGCTCTGAACTTGTTTAGCCTACGAAAACTTCCAATGTACACAGCCTCTCCTGCTCAATCTGCCCGAAATTCAACACCGAAATTGCCAACGTCCGGCGATTGCTCCTACACTAAAGGTGCCAGCCCTGAAAGCTCTTGCTGCTCCTCATCTCCCACTGGTAACCTCTCAAACGAACCACAAACACTTGCGCTCTGAACTTGTTTAGCCTACTAAAACGTCCAACGTACACAGCCTCTCCTGCTCAATCTGCCCGAAATTCAACACTGAAATTGCGAACGTCCAGCGATTGCTCCTACACTAAAGGTGCCAGCCCTGAAAGCTCTTGCTGCTCCTCATCTCCCACTGGTAACCTCTCAAACGAACCACAAACACTTGGGCTCTGAACTTGTTTAGCCTACGAAAACTTCCAACGTACACAGCCTCTCCTGCTCAATTTGGCCAGAGCTCAACACCGAAATTGCGAACGTCCGGCGATTGCTCCTACACTAAAGGTGCCAGCCCTGAAAGCTCTTGCTGGTCCTCATCTCCCACTGGTAACCTCTCAAACGAACCACAAACACTTGGGCTCTGAACTTGTTTAGCCTACGAAAACTTCCAACGTACACAGCCTCTCCTGCTCAATCTGGCCAGAGCTCAACACCGAAATTGCGAACGTCCAGCGATTGCTCCTACACTAAAGGTGCCAGCCCTGAAAGCTCTTGCTGCTCCTCATCTCCCACTGGTAACCTCTCAAACGAACCACCAACACTTGGGCTCTGAACTTGTTTAGCCTACTAAAACTTCCAACGTACACAGCCTCTCCTGCTCAATCTGCCCGAAATTCAACACCTAAATTGCGAACGTCCGGCGATTGCTCCTACACTAAAGGTGCCAGCCCTGAAAGCTCTTGCTGCTCCTCATCTCCCACTGGTAACCTCTCAAACGAACCACAAACACTTGCGCTCTGAACTTGTTTAGCCTACGAAAACTTCCAACGTACACAGCCTCTCCTGCTCAATCTGGCCAGAGCTCAACACCGAAAATGCGAACGTCCGGCGATTGCTCCTACACTAAAGGTGCCAGCCCTGAAAGCTCTTGCTGCTCCTCATCTCCCACTGGTAACCTCTCAAACGAACCACAAACACTTGGGCTCTGAACTTGTTTAGCCTACTAAAACTTCCAACGTACACAGCCTCTCCTGCTCAATATGGCCAGAGCTCAACACCGAAAATGCGAACGTCCAGCGATTGCTCCTACACTAAAGGTGCCAGCCCTGAAAGCTCTTGCTGGTCCTCATCTCCCACTGGTAACCTCTCAAACGAACCACAAACACTTGGGCTCTGAACTTGTTTAGCCTACGAAAACTTCCAACGTACACAGCCTCTCCTGCTCAATCTGCCCGAAATTCAACACCAAAATTGCGAACGTCCAGCGATTGATCCTACACTAAAGGTGCCAGCCCTGAAAGCTCTTGCTGGTCCTCATCTCCCACTGGTAACCTCTCAAACGAACCACAAACACTTGGGCTCTGAACTTGTTTAGCCTACTAAAACTTCCAACGTACACAGCCTCTCCTGCTCAATCTGGCCAGAGCTCAACACCGAAATTGCGAACGTCCAGCGATTGCTCCTACACTAAAGGTGCCAGCCCTGAAAGCTCTTGCTGGTCCTCATCTCCCACTGGTAACCTCTCAAACGAACCACAAACACTTGGGCTCTGAACTTGTTTAGCCTACGAAAACTTCCAACGTACACAGCCTCTCCTGCTCAATGTGGCCAGAGCTCAACACCGAAATTGCGAACGTCCAGCGATTGTTCCTACACTAAAGGTGCCAGCCCTGAAAGCTCTTGCTGGTCCTCATCTCCCACTGGTAACCTCTCAAACGAACCACAAGCACTTGGGCTCTGAACTTGTTTAGCCTACGAAATCTTCCAACGTACACAGCCTCTCCTGCTCAATCTGGCCACAGCTTAACACCAAAATTGCGAACATCCAGTCGTTGCTCCTACACTAAAGGTGCCAGCCCTGAAAGCTCTTGCTGGTCCTCATCTCCCACTGGTAACCTCTCAAACGAACCACAAACACTTGCGCTCTGAACTTGTTTAGCCTACGAAAACTTCCAACGTACACAGCCTCTCCTGCTCAATCTGCCCGAAATTCAACACCGAAATTGCCAACGTCCAGCGATTGCTCCTACACTAAAGGTGCCAGCCCTGAAAGCTCTTGCTGGTCCTCATCTCCCACTGGTAACCTCTCAAACGAACCACAAACACTTGGGCTCTGAACTTGTTTAGCCTACGAAAACTTCCAACGTACACAGCCTCTCCTGCTCAATCTGGCCAGAGCTCAACACCGAAATTGCGAACGTCCGGCGATTGCTCCTACACTAAAGGTGCCAGCCCTGAAAGCTCTTGCTGCTCCTCATCTCCCACTGGTAACCTCTCAAACGAACCACAAACACTTGGGCTCTGAACTTGTTTAGCCTACGAAAACTTCCAACGTACACAGCCTCTCCTGCTCAATCTGGCCAGAGCTCAACACCGAAATTGCGAACGTCCAGCGATTGTTCCTACACTAAAGGTGCCAGCCCTGAAAGCTCTTGCTGGTCCTCATCTCCCACTGGTAACCTCTCAAACGAACCACAAACACTTGGGCTCTGAACTTGTTTAGCCTACGAAAACTTCCAACGTACACAGCCTCTCCTGCTCAATCTGGCCACAGCTCAACACCAAAATTGCGAACATCCAGCGATTGCTCCTACACTAAAGGTGCCAGCCCTGAAAGCTCTTGCTGCTCCTCATCTCCCACTGGTAACCTCTCAAACGAACCACAAACACTTGCGCTCTGAACTTGTTTAGCCTACTAAAACTTCCAACGTACACAGCCTCTCCTGCTCAATCTGCCCGAAATTCAACACCGAAATTGCCAACGTCCAGCGATTGCTCCTACACTAAAGGTGCCAGCCCTGAAAGCTCTTGCTGGTCCTCATCTCCCACTGGTAACCTCTCAAACGAACCACAAACACTTGCGCTCTGAACTTGTTTAGCCTACTAAAACTTCCAACGTACACAGCCTCTCCTGCTCAATCTGCCCGAAATTCAACACCGAAATTGCGAACATCCGGCGATTGCTCCTACACTAAAGGTGCCAGCCCTGAAAGCTCTTGCTGCTCCTCATCTCCCACTGGTAACCTCTCAAATGAACCACAAACACTTGGGCTCTGAACTTGTTTAGCCTACTAAAACTTCCAACGTACACAGCCTCTCCTGCTCAATCTGGCCAGAGCTCAACACCGAAATTGCGAATGTCCAGCGATTGCTCCTACACTAAAGGTGCCAGCCCTGAAAGCTCTTGCTGGTCCTCATCTCCCACTGGTAACCTCTCAAACGAACCACAAACGCTTGGGCTCTGAACTTGTTTAGCCTACGAAAACTTCCAACGTACACAGCCTCTCCTGCTCAATCTGGCCAGAGCTCAACACCGAAATTGCCAACGTCCAGCGATTGCTCCTACGCTAAAGGTGCCAGCCCTGAAAGCTCTTGCTGCTCCTCATCTCCCACTGGTAACCTCTCAAACGAACCACAAACACTTGGGCTCTGAACTTGTTTAGCCTACGAAAACTTCCAACGTACACAGCCTCTCCTGCTCAATCTGCCCGAAATTCAACACCGAAATTGCGAACATCCGGCGATTGCTCCTACACTAAAGGTGCCAGCCCTGAAAGCTCTTGCTGGTCCTCAACTCCCACTGGTAACCTCTGAAACGAACCACAAACACTTGGGCTCTGAACTTGTTTAGCCTACGAAAACTTCCAACGTACACAGCCTCTCCTGCTCAATCTGGCCAGAGCTCAACACCGAAATTGTGAACGTCCAGCGATTGCTCCTACACTAAAGGTGCCAGCCCTGAAAGCTCTTGCTGGTCCTCATCTCCCACTGGTAACCTCTCAAACGAACCACAAACACTTGGGCTCTGAACTTGTTTAGCCTACTAAAACTTCCAACGTACACAGCCTCTCCTGCTCAATCTGGCCAGAGCTCAACACCGAAATTGCGAACGTCCGGCGATTGCTCCTACACTAAAGGTGCCAGCCCTGAAAGCTCTTGCTGGTCCTCATCTCCCACTGGTAACCTCTCAAACGAACCACAAACACTTGCGCTCTGAACTTGTTTAGCCTACTAAAACTTCCAACATACACAGCCTCTCCTGCTCAATATGCCCGAAATCCTACACCGAAATTACCAACGTCCGGCGATTGCTCCTACACTAAAGGTGCCAGCCCTGAAAGCTATTGCTGCTCCTCATCTCCCACTGGTAACCTCTCAAACGAACCACAAACACTTGCGCTCTGAACTTGTTTAGCCTACTAAAACTTCCAACGTACACAGCCTCTCCTGCTCAATCTGCCCGAAATTCAACACTGAAATTGCGAACGTCCAGCGATTGCTCCTACACTAAAGGTGCCAGCCCTGAAAGCTCTTGCTGCTCCTCATCTCCCACTGGTAACCTCTCAAACGAACCACAAACACTTGCGCTCTGAACTTGTTTAGCCTACTAAAACTTCCAACGTACACAGCCTCTCCTGCTCAATCTGCCCGAAATTCAACACTGAAATTGCGAACGTCCAGCGATTGCTCCTACACTAAAGGTGCCAGCCCTGAAAGCTCTTGCTGCTCCTCATCTCCCACTGGTAACCTCTCAAACGAACCACAAACACTTGGGCTCTGAACTTGTTTAGCCTACGAAAACTTCCAACGTACACAGCCTCTCCTGCTCAATCTGGCCAGAGCTCAACACCGAAATTGCGAACGTCCGGCGATTGCTCCTACACTAAAGGTGCCAGCCCTGAAAGCTCTTGCTGCTCCTCATCTCCCACTGGTAACCTCTCAAACGAACCACAAACACTTGGGCTCTGAACTTGTTTAGCCTACGAAAACTTCCAACGTACACAGCCTCTCCTGCTCAATCTGGCCAGAGCTCAACACCGAAATTGCGAACGTCCAGCGATTGTTCCTACACTAAAGGTGCCAGCCCTGAAAGCTCTTGCTGGTCCTCATCTCCCACTGGTAACCTCTGAAACGAACCACAAACACTTGGGCTCTGAACTTGTTTAGCCTACGAAAACTTCCAACGTACACAGCCTCTCCTGCTCAATCTGGCCACAGCTCAACACCAAAATTGCGAACATCCAGTCGTTGCTCCTACACTAAAGGTGCCAGCCCTGAAAGCTCTTGCTGGTCCTCATCTCCCACTGGTAACCTCTCAAACGAACCACAAACACTTGCGCTCTGAACTTGTTTAGCCTACTAAAACTTCCAACGTACACAGCCTCTCCTGCTCAATCTGCCCGAAATTCAACACCGAAATTGCCAACGTCCAGCGATTGCTCCTACACTAAAGGTGCCAGCCCTGAAAGCTCTTGCTGGTCCTCATCTCCCACTGGTAACCTCTCAAACGAACCACAAACACTTGCGCTCTGAACTTGTTTAGCCTACTAAAACTTCCAACGTACACAGCCTCTCCTGCTCAATCTGCCCGAAATTCAACACCGAAATTGCGAACATCCGGCGATTGCTCCTACACTAAAGGTGCCAGCCCTGAAAGCTCTTGCTGCTCCTCATCTCCCACTGGTAACCTCTCAAATGAACCACAAACACTTGGGCTCTGAACTTGTTTAGCCTACTAAAACTTCCAACGTACACAGCCTCTCCTGCTCAATCTGGCCAGAGCTCAACACCGAAATTGCGAATGTCCAGCGATTGCTCCTACACTAAAGGTGCCAGCCCTGAAAGCTCTTGCTGGTCCTCATCTCCCACTGGTAACCTCTCAAACGAACCACAAACACTTGGGCTCTGAACTTGTTTAGCCTACGAAAACTTCCAACGTACACAGCCTCTCCTGCTCAATCTGCCCGAAATTCAACACCGAAATTGCCAACGTCCGGCGATTGCTCCTACACTAAAGGTGCCAGCCCTGAAAGCTCTTGCTGGTCCTCATCTCCCACTGGTAACCTCTGAAACGAACCACAAACACTTGGGCTCTGAACTTGTTTAGCCTACGAAAACTTCCAACGTACACAGCCTCTCCTGCTCAATCTGGCCAGAGCTCAACACCGAAATTGTGAACGTCCAGCGATTGCTCCTACACTAAAGGTGCCAGCCCTGAAAGCTCTTGCTGGTCCTCATCTCCCACTGGTAACCTCTCAAACGAACCACAAACACTTGGGCTCTGAACTTGTTTAGCCTACTAAAACTTCCAGTGTACACAGCCTCTCCTGCTCAATCTGGCCAGAGCTCAACACCGAAATTGCGAACGTCCAGCGATTGCTCCTACACTAAAGGTGCCAGCCCTGAAAGCTCTTGCTGGTCCTCATCTCCCACTGGTAACCTCTCAAACGAACCACAAACACTTGGGCTCTGAACTTGTTTAGCCTACGAAAACTTCCAACGTACACAGCCTCTCCTGCTCAATCTGCCCGAAATTCAACACCGAAATTGCCAACGTCCGGCGATTGCTCCTACACTAAAGGTGCCAGCCCTGAAAGCTCTTGCTGGTCCTCATCTCCCACTGGTAACCTCTCAAACGAACCACAAACACTTGGGCTCTGAACTTGTTTAGCCTACTAAAACTTCCAACGTACACAGCCTCTCCTGCTCAATCTGGCCAGAGCTCAACACCGAAAATGCGAACGTCCGGCGATTGCTCCTACACTAAAGGTGCCAGCCCTGAAAGCTCTTGCTGGTCCTCATCTCCCACTGGTAACCTCTCAAACGAACCACAAACACTTGCGCTCTGAACTTGTTTAGCCTACTAAAACTTCCAACGTACACAGCCTCTCCTGCTCAATCTGCCCGAAATTCAACACCAAAATTGCGAACGTCCAGCGATTGATCCTACACTAAAGGTGCCAGCCCTGAAAGCTCTTGCTGGTCCTCATCTCCCACTGGTAACCTCTCAAACGAACCACAAACACTTGGGCTCTGAACTTGTTTAGCCTACTAAAACTTCCAACGTACACAGCCTCTCCTGCTCAATCTGGCCAGAGCTCAACACCGAAATTGCGAACGTCCAGCGATTGCTCCTACACTAAAGGTGCCAGCCCTGAAAGCTCTTGCTGGTCCTCATCTCCCACTGGTAACCTCTCAAACGAACCACAAACACTTGGGCTCTGAACTTGTTTAGCCTACGAAAACTTCCAACGTACACAGCCTCTCCTGCTCAATGTGGCCAGAGCTCAACACCGAAATTGCGAACGTCCAGCGATTGTTCCTACACTAAAGGTGCCAGCCCTGAAAGCTCTTGCTGGTCCTCATCTCCCACTGGTAACCTCTCAAACGAACCACAAGCACTTGGGCTCTGAACTTGTTTAGCCTACGAAATCTTCCAACGTACACAGCCTCTCCTGCTCAATCTGGCCACAGCTTAACACCAAAATTGCGAACATCCAGTCGTTGCTCCTACACTAAAGGTGCCAGCCCTGAAAGCTCTTGCTGGTCCTCATCTCCCACTGGTAACCTCTCAAACGAACCACAAACACTTGCGCTCTGAACTTGTTTAGCCTACGAAAACTTCCAACGTACACAGCCTCTCCTGCTCAATCTGCCCGAAATTCAACACCGAAATTGCCAACGTCCAGCGATTGCTCCTACACTAAAGGTGCCAGCCCTGAAAGCTCTTGCTGGTCCTCATCTCCCACTGGTAACCTCTCAAACGAACCACAAACACTTGGGCTCTGAACTTGTTTAGCCTACGAAAACTTCCAACGTACACAGCCTCTCCTGCTCAATCTGGCCAGAGCTCAACACCGAAATTGCGAACGTCCGGCGATTGCTCCTACACTAAAGGTGCCAGCCCTGAAAGCTCTTGCTGCTCCTCATCTCCCACTGGTAACCTCTCAAACGAACCACAAACACTTGGGCTCTGAACTTGTTTAGCCTACGAAAACTTCCAACGTACACAGCCTCTCCTGCTCAATCTGGCCAGAGCTCAACACCGAAATTGCGAACGTCCAGCGATTGTTCCTACACTAAAGGTGCCAGCCCTGAAAGCTCTTGCTGGTCCTCATCTCCCACTGGTAACCTCTCAAACGAACCACAAACACTTGGGCTCTGAACTTGTTTAGCCTACGAAAACTTCCAACGTACACAGCCTCTCCTGCTCAATCTGGCCACAGCTCAACACCAAAATTGCGAACATCCAGCGATTGCTCCTACACTAAAGGTGCCAGCCCTGAAAGCTCTTGCTGCTCCTCATCTCCCACTGGTAACCTCTCAAACGAACCACAAACACTTGCGCTCTGAACTTGTTTAGCCTACTAAAACTTCCAACGTACACAGCCTCTCCTGCTCAATCTGCCCGAAATTCAACACCGAAATTGCCAACGTCCAGCGATTGCTCCTACACTAAAGGTGCCAGCCCTGAAAGCTCTTGCTGGTCCTCATCTCCCACTGGTAACCTCTCAAACGAACCACAAACACTTGCGCTCTGAACTTGTTTAGCCTACTAAAACTTCCAACGTACACAGCCTCTCCTGCTCAATCTGCCCGAAATTCAACACCGAAATTGCGAACATCCGGCGATTGCTCCTACACTAAAGGTGCCAGCCCTGAAAGCTCTTGCTGCTCCTCATCTCCCACTGGTAACCTCTCAAATGAACCACAAACACTTGGGCTCTGAACTTGTTTAGCCTACTAAAACTTCCAACGTACACAGCCTCTCCTGCTCAATCTGGCCAGAGCTCAACACCGAAATTGCGAATGTCCAGCGATTGCTCCTACACTAAAGGTGCCAGCCCTGAAAGCTCTTGCTGGTCCTCATCTCCCACTGGTAACCTCTCAAACGAACCACAAACGCTTGGGCTCTGAACTTGTTTAGCCTACGAAAACTTCCAACGTACACAGCCTCTCCTGCTCAATCTGGCCAGAGCTCAACACCGAAATTGCCAACGTCCAGCGATTGCTCCTACGCTAAAGGTGCCAGCCCTGAAAGCTCTTGCTGCTCCTCATCTCCCACTGGTAACCTCTCAAACGAACCACAAACACTTGGGCTCTGAACTTGTTTAGCCTACGAAAACTTCCAACGTACACAGCCTCTCCTGCTCAATCTGCCCGAAATTCAACACCGAAATTGCGAACATCCGGCGATTGCTCCTACACTAAAGGTGCCAGCCCTGAAAGCTCTTGCTGGTCCTCAACTCCCACTGGTAACCTCTGAAACGAACCACAAACACTTGGGCTCTGAACTTGTTTAGCCTACGAAAACTTCCAACGTACACAGCCTCTCCTGCTCAATCTGGCCAGAGCTCAACACCGAAATTGTGAACGTCCAGCGATTGCTCCTACACTAAAGGTGCCAGCCCTGAAAGCTCTTGCTGGTCCTCATCTCCCACTGGTAACCTCTCAAACGAACCACAAACACTTGGGCTCTGAACTTGTTTAGCCTACTAAAACTTCCAACGTACACAGCCTCTCCTGCTCAATCTGGCCAGAGCTCAACACCGAAATTGCGAACGTCCGGCGATTGCTCCTACACTAAAGGTGCCAGCCCTGAAAGCTCTTGCTGGTCCTCATCTCCCACTGGTAACCTCTCAAACGAACCACAAACACTTGCGCTCTGAACTTGTTTAGCCTACTAAAACTTCCAACATACACAGCCTCTCCTGCTCAATATGCCCGAAATCCTACACCGAAATTACCAACGTCCGGCGATTGCTCCTACACTAAAGGTGCCAGCCCTGAAAGCTATTGCTGCTCCTCATCTCCCACTGGTAACCTCTCAAACGAACCACAAACACTTGCGCTCTGAACTTGTTTAGCCTACTAAAACTTCCAACGTACACAGCCTCTCCTGCTCAATCTGCCCGAAATTCAACACTGAAATTGCGAACGTCCAGCGATTGCTCCTACACTAAAGGTGCCAGCCCTGAAAGCTCTTGCTGCTCCTCATCTCCCACTGGTAACCTCTCAAACGAACCACAAACACTTGCGCTCTGAACTTGTTTAGCCTACTAAAACTTCCAACGTACACAGCCTCTCCTGCTCAATCTGCCCGAAATTCAACACTGAAATTGCGAACGTCCAGCGATTGCTCCTACACTAAAGGTGCCAGCCCTGAAAGCTCTTGCTGCTCCTCATCTCCCACTGGTAACCTCTCAAACGAACCACAAACACTTGGGCTCTGAACTTGTTTAGCCTACGAAAACTTCCAACGTACACAGCCTCTCCTGCTCAATCTGGCCAGAGCTCAACACCGAAATTGCGAACGTCCGGCGATTGCTCCTACACTAAAGGTGCCAGCCCTGAAAGCTCTTGCTGCTCCTCATCTCCCACTGGTAACCTCTCAAACGAACCACAAACACTTGGGCTCTGAACTTGTTTAGCCTACGAAAACTTCCAACGTACACAGCCTCTCCTGCTCAATCTGGCCAGAGCTCAACACCGAAATTGCGAACGTCCAGCGATTGTTCCTACACTAAAGGTGCCAGCCCTGAAAGCTCTTGCTGGTCCTCATCTCCCACTGGTAACCTCTGAAACGAACCACAAACACTTGGGCTCTGAACTTGTTTAGCCTACGAAAACTTCCAACGTACACAGCCTCTCCTGCTCAATCTGGCCACAGCTCAACACCAAAATTGCGAACATCCAGTCGTTGCTCCTACACTAAAGGTGCCAGCCCTGAAAGCTCTTGCTGGTCCTCATCTCCCACTGGTAACCTCTCAAACGAACCACAAACACTTGCGCTCTGAACTTGTTTAGCCTACTAAAACTTCCAACGTACACAGCCTCTCCTGCTCAATCTGCCCGAAATTCAACACCGAAATTGCCAACGTCCAGCGATTGCTCCTACACTAAAGGTGCCAGCCCTGAAAGCTCTTGCTGGTCCTCATCTCCCACTGGTAACCTCTCAAACGAACCACAAACACTTGCGCTCTGAACTTGTTTAGCCTACTAAAACTTCCAACGTACACAGCCTCTCCTGCTCAATCTGCCCGAAATTCAACACCGAAATTGCGAACATCCGGCGATTGCTCCTACACTAAAGGTGCCAGCCCTGAAAGCTCTTGCTGCTCCTCATCTCCCACTGGTAACCTCTCAAATGAACCACAAACACTTGGGCTCTGAACTTGTTTAGCCTACTAAAACTTCCAACGTACACAGCCTCTCCTGCTCAATCTGGCCAGAGCTCAACACCGAAATTGCGAATGTCCAGCGATTGCTCCTACACTAAAGGTGCCAGCCCTGAAAGCTCTTGCTGGTCCTCATCTCCCACTGGTAACCTCTCAAACGAACCACAAACACTTGGGCTCTGAACTTGTTTAGCCTACGAAAACTTCCAACGTACACAGCCTCTCCTGCTCAATCTGCCCGAAATTCAACACCGAAATTGCCAACGTCCGGCGATTGCTCCTACACTAAAGGTGCCAGCCCTGAAAGCTCTTGCTGGTCCTCATCTCCCACTGGTAACCTCTCAAACGAACCACAAACACTTGCGCTCTGAACTTGTTTAGCCTACTAAAACTTCCAACGTACACAGCCTCTCCTGCTCAATCTGGCCAGAGCTCAACACCGAAATTGTGAACGTCCAGCGATTGCTCCTACACTAAAGGTGCCAGCCCTGAAAGCTCTTGCTGGTCCTCATCTCCCACTGGTAACCTCTCAAACGAACCACAAACACTTGGGCTCTGAACTTGTTTAGCCTACTAAAACTTCCAACGTACACAGCCTCTCCTGCTCAATCTGGCCAGAGCTCAACAGCGAAATTGCGAACGTCCAGCGATTGCTCCTACACTAAAGGTGCCAGCCCTGAAAGCTCTTGCTGGTCCTCATCTCCCACTGGTAACCTCTCAAACGAACCACAAACACTTGGGCTCTGAACTTGTTTAGCCTACGAAAACTTCCAACGTACACAGCCTCTCCTGCTCAATCTGCCCGAAATTCAACACCGAAATTGCCAACGTCCGGCGATTGCTCCTACACTAAAGGTGCCAGCCCTGAAAGCTCTTGCTGGTCCTCATCTCCCACTGGTAACCTCTCAAACGAACCACAAACACTTGGGCTCTGAACTTGTTTAGCCTACTAAAACTTCCAACGTACACAGCCTCTCCTGCTCAATCTGGCCAGAGCTCAACACCGAAAATGCGAACGTCCGGCGATTGCTCCTACACTAAAGGTGCCAGCCCTGAAAGCTCTTGCTGGTCCTCATCTCCCACTGGTAACCTCTCAAACGAACCACAAACACTTGCGCTCTGAACTTGTTTAGCCTACTAAAACTTCCAACGTACACAGCCTCTCCTGCTCAATATGCCCGAAATCCTACACCGAAATTGCCAACGTCCGGCGATTGCTCCTACACTAAAGGTGCCAGCCCTGAAAGCTCTTGCTGCTCCTCATCTCCCACTGGTAACCTCTCAAACGAACCACAAACACTTGCGCTCTGAACTTGTTTAGCCTACTAAAACTTCCAACGTACACAGCCTCTCCTGCTCAATCTGCCCGAAATTCAACACTGAAATTGCGAACGTCCAGCGATTGCTCCTACACTAAAGGTGCCAGCCCTGAAAGCTCTTGCTGCTCCTCATCTCCCACTGGTAACCTCTCAAACGAACCACAAACACTTGCGCTCTGAACTTGTTTAGCCTACGAAAACTTCCAACGTACACAGCCTCTCCTGCTCAATCTGCCCGAAATTCAACACAGAAATTGCCAACGTCCGGCGATTGCTCCTACGCTAAAGGTGCCAGCCCTGAAAGCTGTTGCTGGTCCTCATCTCCCACTGGTAACCTCTCAAACGAACCACAAACACTTGGGCTCTGAACTTGTTTAGCCTACGAAAACTTCCAACGTACACAGCCTCTCCTGCTCAATCTGGCCAGAGTTCAACACCGAAAATGCGAACGTCCGGCGATTGCTCCTACACTAAAGGTGCCAGCCCTGAAAGCTCTTGCTGCTCCTCATCTCCCACTGGTAACCTCTCAAACGAACCACAAACACTTGCGCTCTGAACTTGTTTAGCCTACGAAAACTTCCAACGTACACAGCCTCTCCTGCTCAATCTGCCCGAAATTCAACACCGAAATTGCCAACGTCCGGCGATTGCTCCTACACTAAAGGTGCCAGCCCTGAAAGCTCTTGCTGCTCCTCATCTCCCACTGGTAACCTCTCAAATGAACCACAAACGCTTGGGCTCTGAACTTGTTTAGCCTACTAAAACTTCCAACATACACAGCCTCTCCTGCTCAATCTGGCCAGAGCTCAACAGCGAAATTGCGAATGTCCAGCGATTGCTCCTACACTAAAGGTGCCAGCCCTGAAAGCTCTTGCTGGTCCTCATCTCCCACTGGTAACCTCTCAAACGAACCACAAACACTTGGGCTCTGAACTTGTTTAGCCTACTAAAACTTCCAACGTACACAGCCTCTCCTGCTCAATCTGGCCAGAGCTCAACACCGAAATTGCGAACATCCGGCGATTGCTCCTACACTAAAGGTGCCAGCCCTGAAAGCTCTTGCTGCTCCTCATCTCCCACTGGTAACCTCTCAAACGAACCACAAACACTTGGGCTCTGAACTTGTTTAGCCTACTAAAACTTCCAACGTACACAGCCTCTCCTGCTCAATCTGCCCGAAATTCAACACCGAAATTGCCAACGTCCGGCGATTGCTCCTACACTAAAGGTGCCAGCCCTGAAAGCTCTTGCTGCTCCTCATCTCCCACTGGTAACCTCTCCAACGAACCACAAACACTTGGGCTCTGAACTTGTTTAGCCTACTAAAACTTCCAACGTACACAGCCTCTCCTGCTCAATCTGGCCACAGCTCAACACCGAAATTGCCAACGTCCAGCGATTGCTCCTACACTAAAGGTGCCAGCCCTGAAAGCTCTTGCTGGTCCTCATCTCCCACTGGTAACCTCTCAAACGAACCACAAACACTTGCGCTCTGAACTTGTTTAGCCTACGAAAACTTCCAACGTACACAGCCTCTCCTGCTCAATCTGGCCAGAGCTCAACACCGAAATTGCGAACGTCCAGCGATTGCTCCTACACTAAAGGTGCCAGCCCTGAAAGCTCTTGCTGGTCCTCATCTCCCACTGGTAACCTCTCAAACGAACCACAAACACTTGGGCTCTGAACTTGTTTAGCCTACGAAAACTTCCAACGTACACAGCCTCTCCTGCTCAATCTGGCTAGAGCTCAACACCGAAATTGCGAACGTCCAGCGATTGCTCCTACACTAAAGGTGCCAGCCCTGAAAGCTCTTGCTGGTCCTCATCTCCCACTGGTAACCTCTCAAACAAACCACAAAGACTTGCGCTCTGAACTTGTTTAGCCTACTAAAACTTCCAACGTACACAGCCTCTCCTGCTCAATCTGCCCGAAATTCAACACTGAAATTGCGAACGTCCGGCGATTGCTCCTACGCTAAAGGTGCCAGCCCTGAAAGCTCTTGCTGGTCCTCATCTCCCACTGGTAACCTCTCAAACGAACCACAAACACTTGGGCTCTGAACTTGTTTAGCCTACGAAAACTTCCAACGTACACAGCCTCTCCTGCTCAATCTGCCCGAAATTCAACACCGAAATTGCCAACGTCCGGCGATTGCTCCTACACTAAAGGTGCCAGCCCTGAAAGCTCTTGCTGGTCCTCATCTCCCACTGGTAACCTCTCAAACAAACCACAAACACTTGGGCTCTGAACTTGTTTAGCCTACGAAAACTTCCAACGTACACAGCCTCTCCTGCTCAATCTGGCCAGAGCTCAACACTGAAATTGCGAACGTCCAGTGATTGCTCCTACACTAAAGGTGCCAGCCCTGAAAGCTCTTGCTGGTCCTCATCTCCCACTGGTAACCTCTCAAACGAACCACAAACACTTGGGCTCTGAACTTGTTTAGCCTACGAAAACTTCCAACGTACACAGCCTCTCCTGCTCAATCTGCCCGAAATTCAACACTGAAATTGCGAACGTCCGGCGATTGCTCCTACGCTAAAGGTGCCAGCCCTGAAAGCTGTTGCTGGTCCTCATCTCCCACTGGTAACCTCTCAAACGAACCACAAACACTTGGGCTCTGAACTTGTTTAGCCTACGAAAACTTCCAACGTACACAGCCTCTCCTGCTCAATCTGGCCAGAGCTCAACACCGAAAATGCGAACGTCCGGCGATTGCTCCTACACTAAAGGTGCCAGCCCTGAAAGCTCTTGCTGGTCCTCATCTCCCACTGGTAACCTCTCAAACGAACCACAAACACTTGGGCTCTGAACTTGTTTAGCCTACGAAAACTTCCAACGTACACAGCCTCTCCTGCTCAATCTGCCAGAAATTCAACACCGAAATTGCGAACGTCCGGCGATTGCTCCTACACTAAAGGTGCCAGCCCTGAAAGCTCTTGCTGCTCCTCATCTCCCACTGGTAAACTCTCAAACGAACCACAAACACTTGCGCTCTGAACTTGTTTAGCCTACGAAAATTTCCAACGTACACAGCCTCTCCTGCTCAATCTGGCCAGAGCTCAACACCGAAATTGCCAACGTCCAGCGATTGCTCCTACACTAAAGGTGCCAGCCCTGAAAGCTCTTGCTGCTCCTCATCTCCCACTGGTAACCTCTCAAACGAATCACAAACACTTGCGCTCTGAACTTGTTTAGCCTACGAAAACTTCCAACGTACACAGCCTCTCCTGCTCAATCTGGCCAGAGCTCAACACCGAAATTGCCAACGTCCAGCGATTGCTCCTACGCTAAAGGTGCCAGCCCTGAAAGCTCTTGCTGCTCCTCATCTCCCACTGGTAACCTCTCAAACGAACCACAAACACTTGGGCTCTGAACTTGTTTAGCCTACGAAAACTTCCAACGTACACAGCCTCTCCTGCTCAATCTGGCCAGAGCTCAACACCGAAATTGCGAACGTCCAGCGATTGCTCCTACACTAAAGGTGCCAGCCCTGAAAGCTCTTGCTGCTCCTCATCTCCCACTGGTAACCTCTCAAACGAACCACAAACACTTGGGCTCTGAACTTGTTTAGCCTACGAAAACTTCCAACGTACACAGCCTCTCCTGCTCAATCTGCCCGAAATTCAACACCGAAATTGCGAACGTCCAGCAATTGCTCCTACACTAAAGGTGCCAGCCCTGAAAGCTCTTGCTGGTCCTCATCTCCCACTGGTAACCTCTCAAACGAACCACAAACACTTGCGCTCTGAACTTGTTTAGCCTACTAAAACTTCCAACGTACACAGCCTCTCCTGCTCAATCTGCCCGAAATTCAACACCGAAATTGCCAACGTCCGGCGATTGCTCCTACACTAAAGGTGCCAGCCCTGAAAGCTCTTGCTGCTCCTCATCTCCCACTGGTAACCTCTCCAACGAACCACAAACACTTGGGCTCTGAACTTGTTTAGCCTACTAAAACTTCCAACGTACACAGCCTCTCCTGCTCAATCTGGCCAGAGCTCAACACCGAAAATGCGAACGTCCGGCGATTGCTCCTACACTAAAGGTGCCAGCCCTGAAAGCTCTTGCTGGTCCTCATCTCCCACTGGTAACCTCTCAAACGAACCACAAACACTTGCGCTCTGAACTTGTTTAGCCTACGAAAACTTCCAACGTACACAGCCTCTCCTGCTCAATCTGCCCGAAATTCAACACCGAAATTGCCAACGTCCGGCGATTGCTCCTACACTAAAGGTGCCAGCCCTGAAAGCTCTTGCTGCTCCTCATCTCCCACTGGTAACCTCTCAAATGAACCACAAACGCTTGGGCTCTGAACTTGTTTAGCCTACTAAAACTTCCAACATACACAGCCTCTCCTGCTCAATCTGGCCAGAGCTCAACAGCGAAATTGCGAATGTCCAGCGATTGCTCCTACACTAAAGGTGCCAGCCCTGAAAGCTCTTGCTGGTCCTCATCTCCCACTGGTAACCTCTCAAACGAACCACAAACACTTGGGCTCTGAACTTGTTTAGCCTACTAAAACTTCCAACGTACACAGCCTCTCCTGCTCAATCTGGCCAGAGCTCAACACCGAAATTGCGAACATCCGGCGATTGCTCCTACACTAAAGGTGCCAGCCCTGAAAGCTCTTGCTGCTCCTCATCTCCCACTGGTAACCTCTCAAACGAACCACAAACACTTGGGCTCTGAACTTGTTTAGCCTACGAAAACTTCCAACGTACACAGCCTCTCCTGCTCAATCTGCCCGAAATTCAACACCGAAATTGCCAACGTCCGGCGATTGCTCCTACACTAAAGGTGCCAGCCCTGAAAGCTCTTGCTGCTCCTCATCTCCCACTGGTAACCTCTCAAACGAACCACAAACACTTGGGCTCTGAACTTGTTTAGCCTACTAAAACTTCCAACGTACACAGCCTCTCCTGCTCAATCTGGCCAGAGCTCAACACCGAAATTGCCAACGTCCAGCGATTGCTCCTACACTAAAGGTGCCAGCCCTGAAAGCTCTTGCTGGTCCTCATCTCCCACTGGTAACCTCTCAAACGAACCACAAACACTTGCGCTCTGAACTTGTTTAGCCTACGAAAACTTCCAACGTACACAGCCTCTCCTGCTCAATCTGCCCGAAATTCAACACCGAAATTGCGAACGACCGGCGATTGCTCCTACACTAAAGGTGACAGCCCTGAAAGCTCTTGCTGGTCCTCATCTCCCACTGGTAACCTCTCAAACGAACCACAAACACTTGGGCTCTGAACTTGTTTAGCCTACGAAAACTTCCAACGTACACAGCCTCTCCTGCTCAATCTGGCCAGAGCTCAACACCGAAATTGCGAACGTCCAGCGATTGCTCCTACACTAAAGGTGCCAGCCCTGAAAGCTCTTGCTGGTCCTCATCTCCCACTGGTAACCTCTCAAACGAACCACAAAGACTTGCGCTCTGAACTTGTTTAGCCTACTAAAACTTCCAACGTACACAGCCTCTCCTGCTCAATCTGCCCGAAATTCAACACTGAAATTGCGAACGTCCGGCGATTGCTCCTACGCTAAAGGTGCCAGCCCTGAAAGCTCTTGCTGGTCCTCATCTCCCACTGGTAACCTCTCAAACGAACCACAAACACTTGGGCTCTGAACTTGTTTAGCCTACGAAAACTTCCAACGTACACAGCCTCTCCTGCTCAATCTGCCCGAAATTCAACACCGAAATTGCCAACGTCCGGCGATTGCTCCTACACTAAAGGTGCCAGCCCTGAAAGCTCTTGCTGGTCCTCATCTCCCACTGGTAACCTCTCAAACAAACCACAAACACTTGGGCTCTGAACTTGTTTAGCCTACGAAAACTTCCAACGTACACAGCCTCTCCTGCTCAATCTGGCCAGAGCTCAACACTGAAATTGCGAACGTCCGGCGATTGCTCCTACACTAAAGGTGCCAGCCCTGAAAGCTCTTGCTGCTCCTCATCTCCCACTGGTAACCTCTCAAACGAACCACAAACACTTGGGCTCTGAACTTGTTTAGCCTACGAAAACTTCTAACATACACAGCCTCTCCTGCTCAATCTGCCCGAAATTCTACACCGAAATTGCCAACGTCCGGCGATTGCTCCTACACTAAAGGTGCCAGCCCTGAAAGCTCTTGCTGCTCCTCATCTCCCACTGGTAACCTCTCCAACGAACCACAAACACTTGGGCTCTGAACTTGTTTAGCCTACTAAAACTTCCAACGTACACAGCCTCTCCTGCTCAATCTGCCCGAAATTCAACACTGAAATTGCGAACGTCCAGCGATTGCTCCTACACTAAAGGTGCCAGCCCTGAAAGCTCTTGCTGCTCCTCATCTCCCACTGGTAACCACTCAAACGAACCACAAACACTTGGGCTCTGAACTTGTTTAGCCTACGAAAACTTCCAACGTACACAGCCTCTCCTGCTCAATCTGCCCGAAATTCAACACTGAAATTGCGAACGTCCGGCGATTGCTCCTACGCTAAAGGTGCCAGCCCTGAAAGCTGTTGCTGGTCCTCATCTCCCACTGGTAACCTCTCAAACGAACCACAAACACTTGGGCTCTGAACTTGTTTAGCCTACGAAAACTTCCAACGTACACAGCCTCTCCTGCTCAATCTGGCCAGAGCTCAACACCGAAAATGCGAACGTCCAGCGATTTCTCCTACACTAAAGGTGCCAGCCCTGAAAGCTCTTGCTGGTCCTCATCTCCCACTGGTAACCTCTCAAACGAACCACAAACACTTGGGCTCTGAACTTGTTTAGCCTACGAAAACTTCCAACGTACACAGCCTCTCCTGCTCAATCTGCCCGAAATTCAACACCGAAATTGCGAACGTCCGGCGATTGCTCCTACACTAAAGGTGCCAGCCCTGAAAGCTCTTGCTGGTCCTCATCTCCCACTGGTAACCTCTCAAACGAACCACAAACACTTGCGCTCTGAACTTGTTTAGCCTACGAAAATTTCCAACGTACACAGCCTCTCCTGCTCAATCTGGCCAGAGCTCAACACCGAAATTGCGAACGTCCAGCGATTGCTCCTACACTAAAGGTGCCAGCCCTGAAAGCTCTTGCTGGTCCTCATCTCCCACTGGTAACCTCTCAAACGAATCACAAACACTTGCGCTCTGAACTTGTTTAGCCTACGAAAACTTCCAACGTACACAGCCTCTCCTGCTCAATCTGGCCAGAGCTCAACACCGAAATTGCCAACGTCCAGCGATTGCTCCTACGCTAAAGGTGCCAGCCCTGAAAGCTCTTGCTGGTCCTCATCTCCCACTGGTAACCTCTCAAACGAACCACAAACACTTGGGCTCTGAACTTGTTTAGCCTACGAAAACTTCCGACGTACACAGCCTCTCCTGCTCAATCTGGCCAGAGCTCAACACCGAAATTGCGAACGTCCAGCGATTGCTCCTACACTAAAGGTGCCAGCCCTGAAAGCTCTTGCTGGTCCTCATCTCCCACTGGTAACCTCTCAAACGAACCACAAACACTTGGGCTCTGAACTTGTTTAGCCTACGAAAACTTCCAACGTACACAGCCTCTCCTGCTCAATCTGCCCGAAATTCAACACCGAAATTGCGAACGTCCAGCAATTGCTCCTACACTAAAGGTGCCAGCCCTGAAAGCTCTTGCTGGTCCTCATCTCCCACTGGTAACCTCTCAAACGAACCACAAACACTTGCGCTCTGAACTTGTTTAGCCTACTAAAACTTCCAACGTACACAGCCTCTCCTGCTCAATCTGCCCGAAATTCAACACCGAAATTGCGAACGTCCGGTGATTGCTCCTACACTAAAGGTGCCAGCCCTGAAAGCTCTTGCTGGTCCTCATCTCCCACTGGTAACCTCTCAAACGAACCACAAACACTTGGGCTCTGAACTTGTTTAGCCTACGAAAACTTCCAACGTACACAGCCTCTCCTGCTCAATCTGGCCAGAGCTCAACACCGAAATTGCCAACGTCCGGCGATTGCTCCTACACTAAAGGTGCCAGCCCTGAAAGCTCTTGCTGGTCCTCATCTCCCACTGGTAACCTCTCAAACGAACCACAAACACTTGGGCTCTGAACTTGTTTAGCCTACGAAAACTTCCAACGTACACAGCCTCTCCTGCTCAATCTGGCCAGAGCTCAACACCGAAATTGCAAACGTCCAGCGATTGCTCCTACACTAAAGGTGCCAGCCCTGAAAGCTCTTGCTGCTCCTCATCTCCCACTGGTAACCTCTCAAACGAACCACAAACACTTGGGCTCTGAACTTGTTTAGCCTACGAAAACTTCCAACGTACACAGCCTCTCCTGCTCAATCTGCCCGAAATTCAACACCGAAATTGCGAACGTCCAGCAATTGCTCCTACACTAAAGGTGCCAGCCCTGAAAGCTCTTGCTGCTCCTCATCTCCCACTGGTAACCTCTCAAACAAACCACAAACACTTGGGCTCTGAACTTGTTTAGCCTACTAAAACTTCCAACGTACACAGCCTCTCCTGCTCAATCTGGCCAGAGCTCAACACCGAAATTGCGAACGTCCAGCGATTGCTCCTACACTAAAGGTGCCAGCCCTGAAAGCTCTTGCTGGTCCTCATCTCCCACTGGTAACCTCTCAAACGAACCACAAACACTTGCGCTCTGAACTTGTTTAGCCTACTAAAACTTCCAACGTACACAGCCTCTCCTGCTCAATCTGGCCAGAGCTCAACACCGAAATTGCGAACGTCCAGCGATTGCTCCTACACTAAAGGTGCCAGCCCTGAAAGCTCTTGCTGGTCCTCATCTCCCACTGGTAACCTCTCAAACGAACCACAAACACTTGGGCTCTGAACTTGTTTAGCCTACTAAAACTTCCAACGTACACAGCCTCTCCTGCTCAATCTGCCCGAAATTCAACACCGAAATTGCCAACGTCCGGCGATTGCTCCTACACTAAAGGTGCCAGCCCTGAAAGCTCTTGCTGCTCCTCATCTCCCACTGGTAACCTCTCAAACGAACCACAAACACTTGGGCTCTAAACTTGCTTAGCCTACGAAAACTTCCAACGTACACAGCCTCTCCTGCTCAATCTGGCCAGAGCTCAACACCGAAAATGCGAACGTCCGGCGATTGCTCCTACACTAAAGGTGCCAGCCCTGAAAGCTCTTGCTGCTCCTCATCTCCCACTGGTAACCTCTCAAACGAACCACAAACACTTGGGCTCTGAACTTGTTTAGCCTACTAAAACTTCCAACGTACACAGCCTCTCCTGCTCAATCTGGCCAGAGCTCAACACCGAAAATGCGAACGTCCAGCGATTGCTCCTACACTAAAGGTGCCAGCCCTGAAAGCTCTTGCTGGTCCTCATCTCCCACTGGTAACCTCTCAAACGAACCACAAACACTTGCGCTCTGAACTTGTTTAGCCTACTAAAACTTCCAACATACACAGCCTCTCCTGCTCAATATGCCCGAAATTCTACGCCGAAATTGCGAACGTCCAGCGATTGCTCCTACGCTAAAGGTGCCAGCCCTGAAAGCTCTTGCTGGTCGTCATCTCCCACTGGTAACCTCTCAAACGAACCACAAACACTTGGGCTCTGAACTTGTTTAGCCTACGAAAACTTCCAACGTACACAGCCTCTCCTGCTCAATCTGGCCAGAGCTCAACACCGAAATTGCGAACGTCCGGCGATTGCTCCTACACTAAAGGTGCCAGCCCTGAAAGCTCTTGCTGGTCCTCATCTCCCACTGGTAACCTCTCAAACGAACCACAAACACTTGGGCTCTGAACTTGTTTAGCCTACTAAAACTTCCAACGTACACAGCCTCTCCTGCTCAATCTGGCCAGAGCTCAACACCGAAATTGCGAACGTCCGGCGATTGCTCCTACACTAAAGGTGCCAGCCCTGAAAGCTCTTGCTGGTCCTCATCTCCCACTGGTAACCTCTCAAACGAACCACAAACACTTGCGCTCTGAACTTGTTTAGCCTACTAAAACTTCCAACGTACACAGCCTCTCCTGCTCAATCTGCCCGAAATTCAACACCGAAATTGCGAACGTCCGGCGATTGCTCCTACACTAAAGGTGCCAGCCCTGAAAGCTCTTGCTGCTCCTCATCTCCCACTGGTAACCTCTCAAACGAACCACAAACACTTGGGCTCTGAACTTGTTTAGCCTACGAAAACTTCCAACGTACACAGCCTCTCCTGCTCAATCTGGCCACAGCTCAACACCAAAATTGCCAACGTCCAGCGATTGCTCCTACACTAAAGGTGCCAGCCCTGAAAGCTCTTGCTGCTCCTCATCTCCCACTGGTAACCTCTCAAACGAACCACAAACACTTGGGCTCTGAACTTGTTTAGCCTACTAAAACTTCCAACGTACACAGCCTCTCCTGCTCAATCTGCCCGAAATTCAACACCGAAATTGCCAACGTCCGGCGATTGCTCCTACACTAAAGGTGCCAGCCCTGAAAGCTCTTGCTGCTCCTCATCTCCCACTGGTAACCTCTCAAACGAACCACAAACACTTGGGCTCTAAACTTGCTTAGCCTACGAAAACTTCCAACGTACACAGCCTCTCCTGCTCAATCTGGCCAGAGCTCAACACCGAAAATGCGAACGTCCGGCGATTGCTCCTACACTAAAGGTGCCAGCCCTGAAAGCTCTTGCTGCTCCTCATCTCCCACTGGTAACCTCTCAAACGAACCACAAACACTTGGGCTCTGAACTTGTTTAGCCTACTAAAACTTCCAACGTACACAGCCTCTCCTGCTCAATCTGGCCAGAGCTCAACACCGAAAATGCGAACGTCCAGCGATTGCTCCTACACTAAAGGTGCCAGCCCTGAAAGCTCTTGCTGCTCCTCATCTCCCACTGGTAACCTCTCAAACGAACCACAAACACTTGCGCTCTGAACTTGTTTAGCCTACTAAAACTTCCAACATACACAGCCTCTCCTGCTCAATATGCCCGAAATTCTACGCCGAAATTGCGAACGTCCAGCGATTGCTCCTACGCTAAAGGTGCCAGCCCTGAAAGCTCTTGCTGGTCGTCATCTCCCACTGGTAACCTCTCAAACGAACCACAAACACTTGGGCTCTGAACTTGTTTAGCCTACGAAAACTTCCAACGTACACAGCCTCTCCTGCTCAATCTGGCCAGAGCTCAACACCGAAATTGCGAACGTCCGGCGATTGCTCCTACACTAAAGGTGCCAGCCCTGAAAGCTCTTGCTGGTCCTCATCTCCCACTGGTAACCTCTCAAACGAACCACAAACACTTGGGCTCTGAACTTGTTTAGCCTACTAAAACTTCCAACGTACACAGCCTCTCCTGCTCAATCTGGCCAGAGCTCAACACCGAAATTGCGAACGTCCGGCGATTGCTCCTACACTAAAGGTGCCAGCCCTGAAAGCTCTTGCTGGTCCTCATCTCCCACTGGTAACCTCTCCAACGAACCACAAACACTTGCGCTCTGAACTTGTTTAGCCTACTAAAACTTCCAACGTACACAGCCTCTCCTGCTCAATCTGCCCGAAATTCAACACCGAAATTGCGAACGTCCGGCGATTGCTCCTACACTAAAGGTGCCAGCCCTGAAAGCTCTTGCTGCTCCTCATCTCCCACTGGTAACCTCTCAAACGAACCACAAACACTTGGGCTCTGAACTTGTTTAGCCTACGAAAACTTCCAACGTACACAGCCTCTCCTGCTCAATCTGGCCACAGCTCAACACCAAAATTGCCAACGTCCAGCGATTGCTCCTACACTAAAGGTGCCAGCCCTGAAAGCTCTTGCTGCTCCTCATCTCCCACTGGTAACCTCTCAAACGAACCACAAACACTTGGGCTCTGAACTTGTTTAGCCTACGAAAACTTCCAACGTACACATCCTCTCCTGCTCAATCTGCCCGAAATTCAACACCGAAATTGCCAACGTCCGGCGATTGGTCCTACACTAAAGGTGCCAGCCCTGAAAGCTCTTGCTGGTCCTCATCTCCCACTGGTAACCTCTCAAACAAACCACCAACACTTGGGCTCTGAACTTGTTTAGCCTACTAAAACTTCCAACGTACGCAGCCTCTCCTGCTCAATCTGGCCAGAGCTCAACACCGAAATTGCGAACGTCCAGCGATTGCTCCTACACTAAAGGTGCCAGCCCTGAAAGCTCTTGCTGGTCCTCATCTCCCACTGGTAACCTCTCAAACGAACCACAAACACTTGCGCTCTGAACTTGTTTAGCCTACGAAAACTTCCAACGTACACAGCCTCTCCTACTCAATCTGGCCAGAGCTCAACACCGAAATTGCGAACGTCCAGCGATTGCTCCTACACTAAAGGTGCCAGCCCTGAAAGCTCTTGCTGCTCCTCATCTCCCACTGGTAACCTCTCAAACGAACCACAAACACTTGGGCTCTGAACTTGTTTAGCCTACGAAAACTTCCAACGTACACAGCCTCTCCTGCTCAATCTGCCCGAAATTCAACACCGAAATTGCGAACGTCCAGCAATTGCTCCTACACTAAAGGTGCCAGCCCTGAAAGCTCTTGCTGCTCCTCATCTCCCACTGGTAACCTCTCAAACGAACCACAAACACTTGCGCTCTGAACTTGTTTAGCCTACTAAAACTTCCAACGTACACAGCCTCTCCTGCTCAATCTGCCCGAAATTCAACACCGAAATTGCGAACGTCCGGCGATTGCTCCTACACTAAAGGTGCCAGCCCTGAAAGCTCTTGCTGGTCCTCATCTCCCACTGGTAACCTCTCAAACGAACCACAAACACTTGGGCTCTGAACTTGTTTAGCCTACGAAAACTTCCAACGTACACAGCCTCTCCTGCTCAATCTGGCCAGAGCTCAACACCGAAATTGCGAAAGTCCGGCGATTGCTCCTACACTAAAGGTGCCAGCCCTGAAAGCTCTTGCTGGTCCTCATCTCCCACTGGTAACCCCTCAAACGAACCACAAACACTTGGGCTCTGAACTTTTTTAGCCTACTAAAACTTCCAACGTACACAGCCTCTCCTGCTCAATCTGGCCAGAGCTCAACACCGAAATTGCGAACGTCCAGCGATTGCTCCTACACTAAAGGTGCCAGCCCTGAAAGCTCTTGCTGCTCCTCATCTCCCACTGGTAACCTCTCAAACGAACCACAAACACTTGGGCTCTGAACTTGTTTAGCCTACGAAAACTTCCAACGTACACAGCCTCTCCTGCTCAATCTGCCCGAAATTCAACACCGAAATTGCCAACGTCCGGCGATTGCTCCTACACTAAAGGTGCCAGCCCTGAAAGCTCTTGCTGCTCCTCATCTCCCACTGGTAACCTCTCAAACGAACCACAAACACTTGCGCTCTGAACTTGTTTAGCCTACGAAAACTTCCAACGTACACAGCCTCTCCTGCTCAATCTGGCCAGAGCTCAACACCGAAATTGCGAACGTCCAGCGATTGCTCCTACACTAAAGGTGCCAGCCCTGAAAGCTCTTGCTGCTCCTCATCTCCCACTGCTAACCTCTCAAACGAACCACAAACACTTGCGCTCTGAACTTGTTTAGCCTACTAAAACTTCCAACGTACACAGCCTCTCCTGCTCAATCTGGCCAGAGCTCAACACCGAAATTGCGAACGTCCAGCGATTGCTCCTACACTAAAGGTGCCAGCCCTGAAAGCTCTTGCTGGTCCTCATCTCCCACTGGTAACCTCTCAAACGAACCACAAACACTTGGGCTCTGAACTTGTTTAGCCTACGAAAACTTCCAACGTACACAGCCTCTCCTGCTCAATCTGCCCGAAATTCAACACCGAAATTGCCAACGTCCGGCGATTGCTCCTACACTAAAGGTGCCAGCCCTGAAAGCTCTTGCTGGTCCTCATCTCCCACTGGTAACCTCTCAAACGAACCACAAACACTTGCGCTCTGAACTTGTTTAGCCTACGAAAACTTCCAACGTACACAGCCTCTCCTGCTCAATCTGGCCAGAGCTCAACACCGAAAATGCGAACGTCCGGCGATTGCTCCTACACTAAAGGTGCCAGCCCTGAAAGCTCTTGCTGGTCCTCATCTCCCACTGGTAACCTCTCAAACGAACCACAACACTTGGGCTCTGAACTTGTTTAGCCTACGAAAACTTCCACGTACACAGCCTCTCCTGCTCAATCTGGCCAGAGCTCAACACCGAAATTGCGAACGTCCGGCGATTGCTCCTACACTAAAGGTGCCAGCCCTGAAAGCTCTTGCTGGTCCTCATCTCCCACTGGTAACCTCTCAAACGAACCACCAACACTTGGGCTCTGAACTTGTTTAGCCTACTAAAACTTCCAACGTACACAGCCTCTCCTGCTCAATCTGGCCCAGAGCTCAACACCGGAAAATGCGAACGTCCAGCGATTGCATCCTACACTAAAGGTGCCAGCCCTGAAAGCTCTTGCTGCTCCTCATCTCCACTGGTAACCTCTCAAACGAACCACAAACACTTGCGCTCTGAACTTGTTTAGCCTACTAAAACTCCAACATACACAGCCTCTCCTGCTCAATATGCCCGAAATTCTACGCCGAAATTGCGAACGTCCAGCGATTGCTCCTACGCTAAAGGTGCCAGCCCTGAAAGCCTCTTGCTGGTCGTCATCTCCCACTGGTAACCTCTCAAACGAACCACAAACACTTGGGCTCTGACTTGTTTAGCCTACGAAAACTCCAACGTACACAGCCTCTCCTGCTCAATCTGGCCAGAGCTCAACACCGAAATTGCGAACGTCCGGCGATTGCTCCTACACTAAAGGTGCCAGCCTGAAAGCTCTTGCTGGTCCTCATCTCCCACTGGTAACCTCTCAAACGAACCACAAACACTTGGGCTCTGAACTTGTTTAGCCTACTAAAACTTCCAACGTACACAGCCTCTCCTGCTCAATCTGGCCAGAGCTCAACACCGAAATTGCGAACGTCCGGCGATTGCTCCTACACTAAAGGTGCCAGCCCTGAAAGCTCTTGCTGGTCCTCATCTCCCACTGGTAACCTCTCAAACGAACCACAAACACTTGCGCTCTGAACTTGTTTAGCCTACTAAAACTTCCAACGTACACAGCCTCTCCTGCTCAATCTGCCCGAAATTCACACACCGAAATTGCGAACGTCCGGCGATTGCTCCTACACTAAAGTGCCAGCCCTGAAAGCTCTTGCTGCTCCTCATCTCCCACTGGTAACCTCTCAAACGAACCACAAACACTTGGGCTCTGAACTTGTTTAGCCTACGAAAACTTCCAACGTACACAGCCTCTCCTGCTCAATCTGGCCACAGCTCAACACCAAAATTGCCAACGTCCAGCGATTGCTCCTACACTAAAGGTGCCAGCCTGAAAGCTCTTGCTGCTCCTCATCTCCCACTGGTAACCTCTCAAACGAACCACAAACACTTGGGCTCTGAACTTGTTTAGCCTACGAAAACTTCCAACGTACACATCCTCTCCTGCTCAATCTGCCCCGAAATTCAACACCGAAATTGCCAACGTCCGGCGATTGGTCCTACACTAACAAGGTGCCAGCCCTTGAAAGCTCTTGTGGCGTCCTCATCTCCCACTGGTAACCTCTCGAAACAAACACCACCAACACTTGGGCTCTGAACTTGTTTAGCCTACTAAAACTTCCAACGTACGCAGCCTCTCCTGCTCAATCTGGCAGAGCTCAACACCGAAATTGCGAACGTCCAGCGATTGCTCCTACACTAAAGGTGCCAGCCCGAAAGCTCTTGCTGGTCCTCATCTCCCACTGGTAACTCTCTCAAACGAACCACAACACTTGCGCTCTGAACTTGTTTAGCCTACGAAAACTTCCAACGTACACAGCCTCTCCTACTCAATCTGGCCAGAGCTCAACACCGAAATTGCGACGTCAGCGATTGCTCCTACACTAAAGGTGCCAGCCCTGAAAGCTCTTGCTGCTCCTCATCTCCCACTGGTAACCTCTCAAACGAACACAAACACTTGGGCTCTGAACTTGTTAGCCTACGAAAACTCCAACGTACACAGCCTCTCCTGCTCAATCTGCCCGAAATTCAACACCGAAATTGCGAACGTCCAGCAATTGCTCCTACACTAAAGGTGCCAGCCCTGAAAGCTCTTGCTGCTCCTCATCTCCCACTGGTAACCTCTCAAACGAACCACAAACACATTGCGCTCTGAACTTGTTATAGCCTACTAAAACTTCCAACGTACACAGCCTCTCCTGCTCAATCTGCCCGAAATTCAACACCGAAATTGCGAACGTCCGGCGATTGCTCCTACACTAAAGGTGCCAGCCCTGAAAGCTCTTGCTGGTCCTCATCTCCCACTGGTAACCTCTCAAACGAACCACAAACACTTGGGCTCTGAACTTGTTTAGCCTACGAAAACTTCCAACGTACACAGCCTCTCCTGCTCAATCTGGCCAGAGCTCAACACCGAAATTGCGAAAGTCCGGCGATTGCTCCTACACTAAAGGTGCCAGCCCTGAAAGCTCTTGCTGGTCCTCATCTCCCACTGGTAACCCCTCAAACGAACCACAAACACTTGGGCTCTGAACTTTTTTAGCCTACTAAAACTTCCAACGTACACAGCCTCTCCTGCTCAATCTGGCCAGAGCTTCAACACCGAAATTGCGAACGTCCAGCGATTGCTCCTACACTAAAGGTGCCAGCCCTGAAAGCTCTTGCTGCTCCTCATCTCCCACTGGTAACCTCTCAAACGAACCACAAACACTTGGGCTCTGAACTTGTTTAGCCTACGAAAACTTCCAACGTACACAGCCTCTCCTGCTCAATCTGCCCGAAATTCAACACCGAAATTGCCAACGTCCGGCGATTGCTCCTACACTAAAGGTGCCAGCCCTGAAAGCTCTTGCTGCTCCTCATCTCCCACTGGTAACCTCTCAAACGAACCACAAACACTTGCGCTCTGAACTTGTTTAGCCTACGAAAACTTCCAACGTACACAGCCTCTCCTGCTCAATCTGGCCAGAGCTCAACACCGAAATTGCGAACGTCCAGCGATTGCTCCTACACTAAAGGTGCCAGCCCTGAAAGCTCTTGCTGCTCCTCATCTCCCACTGCTAACCTCTCAAACGAACCACAAACACTTGCGCTCTGAACTTGTTTAGCCTACTAAAACTTCCAACGTACACAGCCTCTCCTGCTCAATCTGGCCAGAGCTCAACACCGAAATTGCGAACGTCCAGCGATTGCTCCTACACTAAAGGTGCCAGCCCTGAAAGCTCTTGCTGGTCCTCATCTCCCACTGGTAACCTCTCAAACGAACCACAAACACTTGGGCTCTGAACTTGTTTAGCCTACGAAAACTTCCAACGTACACAGCCTCTCCTGCTCAATCTGCCCGAAATTCAACACCGAAATTGCCAACGTCCGGCGATTGCTCCTACACTAAAGGTGCCAGCCCTGAAAGCTCTTGCTGGTCCTCATCTCCCACTGGTAACCTCTCAAACGAACCACAAACACTTGCGCTCTGAACTTGTTTAGCCTACGAAAACTTCCAACGTACACAGCCTCTCCTGCTCAATCTGGCCAGAGCTCAACACCGAAAATGCGAACGTCCGGCGATTGCTCCTACACTAAAGGTGCCAGCCCTGAAAGCTCTTGCTGGTCCTCATCTCCCACTGGTAACCTCTCAAACGAACCACAAACACTTGGGCTCTGAACTTGTTTAGCCTACGAAAACTTCCAACGTACACAGCCTCTCCTGCTCAATCTGGCCAGAGCTCAACACCGAAATTGCGAACGTCCGGCGATTGCTCCTACACTAAAGGTGCCAGCCCTGAAAGCTCTTGCTGGTCCTCATCTCCCACTGGTAACCTCTCAAACGAACCACCAACACTTGGGCTCTGAACTTGTTTAGCCTACGAAAACTTCCAACGTACACAGCCTCTCCTGCTCAATCTGGCCAGAGCTCAACACCGAAATTGCTAACGTCCAGCGATTGCTCCTACACTAAAGGTGCCAGCCCTGAAAGCTCTTGCTGGTCCTCATCTCCCACTGGTAACCTCTCAAACGAACCACAAACACTTGGGCTCTGAACTTGTTTAGCCTACGAAAACTTCCAACGTACACAGCCTCTCCTGCTCAATCTGGCCAGAGCTCAACACCGAAATTGCGAACGTCCAGCGATTGCTCCTACACTAAAGGTGCCAGCCCTGAAAGCTCTTGCTGCTCCTCATCTCCCACTGGTAACCTCTCAAACGAACCACAAACACTTGGGCTCTGAACTTGTTTAGCCTACGAAAACTTCCAACGTACACAGCCTCTCCTGCTCAATCTGCCCGAAATTCAACACCGAAATTGCGAACGTCCAGCAATTGCTCCTACACTAAAGGTGCCAGCCCTGAAAGCTCTTGCTGCTCCTCATCTCCCACTGGTAACCTCTCAAACGAACCACAAACACTTGGGCTCTGAACTTGTTTAGCCTACTAAAACTTCCAACGTACACAGCCTCTCCTGCTCAATCTGCCCGAAATTCAACACCGAAATTGCGAACGTCCGGCGATTGCTCCTACACTAAAGGTGCCAGCCCTGAAACCTCTTGCTGGTCCTCATCTCCCACTGGTAACCTCTCAAACGAACCACAAACACTTGCGCTCTGAACTTGTTTAGCCTACGAAAACTTCCAACGTACACAGCCTCTCCTGCTCAATCTGCCCGAAATTCAACACCGAAATTGCGAACGTCCGGCGATTGCTCCTACACTAAAGGTGCCAGCCCTGAAAGCTCTTGCTGGTCCTCATCTCCCACTGGTAACCTCTCAAACGAACCACAAACACTTGGGCTCTGAACTTGTTTAGCCTACGAAAACTTCCAACGTACACAGCCTCTCCTGCTCAATCTGGCCAGAGCTCAACACCGAAATTGCGAACGTCCGGCGATTGCTCCTACACTAAAGGTGCCAGCCCTGAAAGCTCTTGCTGCTCCTCATCTCCCACTGGTAACCTCTCAAACAAACCACAAACACTTGCGCTCTGAACTTGTTTCCTACGAAAACTTCCAACGTACACAGCCTCTCCTACTCAATCTGGCCAGAGCTCAACACCGAAATTGCGAACGTCCAGCGATTGCTCCTACACTAAAGGTGCCAGCCCTGAAAGCTCTTGCTGCTCCTCATCTCCCACTGGTAACCTCTCAAACGAACCACAAACACTTGGGCTCTGAACTTGTTTAGCCTACGAAAACTTCCAACGTACACAGCCTCTCCTGCTCAATCTGCCCGAAATTCAACACCGAAATTGCGAACGTCCAGCGATTGCTCCTACACTAAAGGTGCCAGCCCTGAAACCTCTTGCTGGTCCTCATCTCCCACTGGTAACCTCTCAAACGAACCACAAACACTTGCGCTCTGAACTTGTTTAGCCTACGAAAACTTCCAACGTACACAGCCTCTCCTGCTCAATCTGCCCGAAATTCAACACCGAAATTGCGAACGTCCGGTGATTGCTCCTACACTAAAGGTGCCAGCCCTGAAAGCTCTTGCTGGTCCTCATCTCCCACTGGTAACCTCTCAAACGAACCACAAACACTTGGGCTCTGAACTTGTTTAGCCTACTAAAACTTCCAACGTACACAGCCTCTCCTGCTCAATCTGGCCAGAGCTCAACACCGAAATTGCGAAAGTCCGGCGATTGCTCCTACACTAAAGGTGCCAGCCCTGAAAGCTCTTGCTGGTCCTCATCTCCCACTGGTAACCTCTCAAACGAACCACAAACACTTGGGCTCTGAACTTGTTTAGCCTACTAAAACTTCCAACGTACACAGCCTCTCCTGCTCAATCTGGCCAGAGCTCAACACCGAAATTGCGAACGTCCAGCGATTGCCTCTACACTAAAGGTGCCAGCCCTGAAAGCTCTTGCTGCTCCTCATCTCCCACTGGTAACCTCTCAAACGAACCACAAACACTTGGGCTCTGAACTTGTTTAGCCTACGAAAACTTCCAACGTACACAGCCTCTCCTGCTCAATCTGCCCGAAATTCAACACCGAAATTGCCAACGTCCGGCGATTGCTCCTACACTAAAGGTGCCAGCCCTGAAAGCTCTTGCTGCTCCTCATCTCCCACTGCTAACCTCTCAAACGAACCACAAACACTTGGGCTCTGAACTTGTTTAGCCTACTAAAACTTCCAACGTACACAGCCTCTCCTGCTCAATCTGGCCAGAGCTCAACACCGAAATTGCGAACGTCCAGCGATTGCTCCTACACTAAAGGTGCCAGCCCTGAAAGCTCTTGCTGCTCCTCATCTCCCACTGGTAACCTCTCAAACGAACCACAAACACTTGGGCTCTGAACTTGTTTAGCCTACGAAAACTTCCAACGTACACAGCCTCTCCTGCTCAATCTGCCCGAAATTCAACACCGAAATTGCCAGCGTCCGGCGATTGCTCCTACACTAAAGGTGCCAGCCCTGAAAGCTCTTGCTGGTCCTCATCTCCCACTGGTAACCTCTCAAACGAACCACAAACACTTGCGCTCTGAACTTGTTTAGCCTACGAAAACTTCCAACGTACACAGCCTCTCCTGCTCAATCTGCCCGAAATTCAACACCGAAATTGCCAACGTCCGGCGATTGCTCCTACACTAAAGGTGCCAGCCCTGAAAGCTCTTGCTGCTCCTCATCTCCCACTGGTAACCTCTCAAACAAACCACAAACACTTGGGCTCTGAACTTGTTTAGCCTACGAAAACTTCCAACGTACACAGCCTCTCCTGCTCAATCTGGCCAGAGCTCAACACCGAAATTGCGAACGTCCAGCGATTGCTCCTACACTAAAGGTGCCAGCCCTGAAAGCTCTTGCTGCTCCTCATCTCCCACTGCTAACCTCTCAAACGAACCACAAACACTTGGGCTCTGAACTTGTTTAGCCTACTAAAACTTCCAACGTACACAGCCTCTCCTGCTCAATCTGGCCAGAGCTCAACACCGAAATTGCCAACGTCCAGCGATTGCTCCTACACTAAAGGTGCCAGCCCTGAAAGCTCTTGCTGCTCCTCATCTCCCACTGGTAACCTCTCAAACGAACCACAAACACTTGGGCTCTGAACTTGTTTAGCCTACGAAAACTTCCAACGTACACAGCCTCTCCTGCTCAATCTGCCCGAAATTCAACACCGAAATTGCCAACGTCCGGCGATTGCTCCTACACTAAAGGTGCCAGCCCTGAAAGCTCTTGCTGGTCCTCATCTCCACTGGTAACCTCTCAAACAAACCACAAACACTTGGGCTCTGAACTTGTTTAGCCTACTAAAACTTCCAACGTACACAGCCTCTCCTGCTCAATCTGGCCAGAGCTCAACACCGAAATTGCGAACGTCCAGCGATTGCTCCTACACTAAAGGTGCCAGCCCTGAAAGCTCTTGCTGCTCCTCATCTCCCACTGCTAACCTCTCAAACGAACCACAAACACTTGGGCTCTGAACTTGTTTAGCCTACTAAAACTTCCAACGTACACAGCCTCTCCTGCTCAATCTGGCCAGAGCTCAACACCGAAATTGCGAACGTCCAGCGATTGCTCCTACACTAAAGGTGCCAGCCCTGAAAGCTCTTGCTGCTCCTCATCTCCCACTGGTAACCTCTCAAACGAACCACAAACACTTGGGCTCTGAACTTGTTTAGCCTACGAAAACTTCCAACGTACACAGCCTCTCCTGCTCAATCTGCCCGAAATTCAACACCGAAATTGCCAGCGTCCGGCGATTGCTCCTACACTAAAGGTGCCAGCCCTGAAAGCTCTTGCTGGTCCTCATCTCCCACTGGTAACCTCTCAAACGAACCACAAACACTTGCACTCTGAACTTGTTTAGCCTACGAAAACTTCCAACGTACACAGCCTCTCCTGCTCAATCTGCCCGAAATTCAACACCGAAATTGCCAACGTCCGGCGATTGCTCCTACACTAAAGGTGCCAGCCCTGAAAGCTCTTGCTGCTCCTCATCTCCCACTGGTAACCTCTCAAACAAACCACAAACACTTGGGCTCTGAACTTGTTTAGCCTACTAAAACTTCCAACGTACACAGCCTCTCCTGCTCAATCTGGCCAGAGCTCAACACCGAAATTGCGAACGTCCAGCGATTGCTCCTACACTAAAGGTGCCAGCCCTGAAAGCTCTTGCTGCTCCTCATCTCCCACTGCTAACCTCTCAAACGAACCACAAACACTTGGGCTCTGAACTTGTTTAGCCTACTAAAACTTCCAACGTACACAGCCTCTCCTGCTCAATCTGGCCAGAGCTCAACACCGAAATTGCGAACGTCCAGCGATTGCTCCTACACTAAAGGTGCCAGCCCTGAAAGCTCTTGCTGCTCCTCATCTCCCACTGGTAACCTCTCAAACGAACCACAAACACTTGGGCTCTGAACTTGTTTAGCCTACGAAAACTTCCAACGTACACAGCCTCTCCTGCTCAATCTGCCCGAAATTCAACACCGAAATTGCCAACGTCCGGCGATTGCTCCTACACTAAAGGTGCCAGCCCTGAAAGCTCTTGCTGGTCCTCATCTCCCACTGGTAACCTCTCAAACGAACCACAAACACTTGCGCTCTGAACTTGTTTAGCCTACGAAAACTTCCAACGTACACAGCCTCTCCTGCTCAATCTGGCCAGAGCTCAACACCGAAATTGCGAACGTCCAGCGATTGCTCCTACACTAAAGGTGCCAGCCCTGAAAGCTCTTGCTGGTCCTCATCTCCCACTGGTAACCTCTCAAACGAACCACAAACACTTGGGCTCTGAACTTGTTTCCTACGAAAACTTCCAACGTACACAGCCTCTCCTACTCAATCTGGCCAGAGCTCAACACCGAAATTGCGAACGTCCAGCGATTGCTCCTACACTAAAGGTGCCAGCCCTGAAAGCTCTTGCTGCTCCTCATCTCCCACTGGTAACCTCTCAAACGAACCACAAACACTTGGGCTCTGAACTTGTTTAGCCTACGAAAACTTCCAACGTACACAGCCTCTCCTGCTCAATCTGCCCGAAATTCAACACCGAAATTGCGAACGTCCAGCAATTGCTCCTACACTAAAGGTGCCAGCCCTGAAAGCTCTTGCTGGTCCTCATCTCCCACTGGTAACCTCTCAAACGAACCACAAACACTTGCGCTCTGAACTTGTTTAGCCTACGAAAACTTCCAACGTACACAGCCTCTCCTGCTCAATCTGCCCGAAATTCAACACCGAAATTGCGAACGTCCGGTGATTGCTCCTACACTAAAGGTGCCAGCCCTGAAAGCTCTTGCTGGTCCTCATCTCCCACTGGTAACCTCTCAAACGAACCACAAACACTTGCGCTCTGAACTTGTTTAGCCTACTAAAACTTCCAACGTACACAGCCTCTCCTGCTCAATCTGGCCAGAGCTCAACACCGAAATTGCGAAAGTCCGGCGATTGCTCCTACACTAAAGGTGCCAGCCCTGAAAGCTCTTGCTGGTCCTCATCTCCCACTGGTAACCTCTCAAACGAACCACAAACACTTGGGCTCTGAACTTGTTTAGCCTACTAAAACTTCCAACGTACACAGCCTCTCCTGCTCAATCTGGCCAGAGCTCAACACCGAAATTGCGAAAGTCCGGCGATTGCTCCTACACTAAAGGTGCCAGCCCTGAAAGCTCTTGCTGGTCCTCATCTCCCACTGGTAACCTCTCAAACGAACCACAAACACTTGGGCTCTGAACTTGTTTAGCCTACGAAAACTTCCAACGTACACAGCCTCTCCTGCTCAATCTGCCCGAAATTCAACACCGAAATTGCCAACGTCCAGCGATTGCTCCTACACTAAAGGTGCCAGCCCTGAAAGCTCTTGCTGCTCCTCATCTCCCACTGGTAACCTCTCAAACAAACCACAAACACTTGGGCTCTGAACTTGTTTAGCCTACGAAAACTTCCAACGTACACAGCCTCTCCTGCTCAATCTGCCCGAAATTCAACACCGAAATTGCCAGCGTCCGGCGATTGCTCCTACACTAAAGGTGCCAGCCCTGAAAGCTCTTGCTGGTCCTCATCTCCCACTGGTAACCTCTCAAACGAACCACAAACACTTGCGCTCTGAACTTGTTTAGCCTACGAAAACTTCCAACGTACACAGCCTCTCCTGCTCAATCTGGCCAGAGCTCAACACCGAAAATGCGAACGTCCAGCGATTGCTCCTACACTAAAGGTGCCAGCCCTGAAAGCTCTTGCTGCTCCTCATCTCCCACTGGTAACCTCTCAAACGAACCACAAACACTTGGGCTCTGAACTTGTTTAGCCTACTAAAACTTCCAACGTACACAGCCTCTCCTGCTCAATCTGCCCGAAATTCAACACCGAAATTGCCAACGTCCGGCGATTGCTCCTACACTAAAGGTGCCAGCCCTGAAAGCTCTTGCTGCTCCTCATCTCCCACTGGTAACCTCTCCAACGAACCACAAACACTTGCGCTCTGAACTTGTTTAGCCTACTAAAACTTCCAACGTACACAGCCTCTCCTGCTCAATCTGCCCGAAATTCAACACTGAAATTGCGAACGTCCGGCGATTGCTCCTACACTAAAGGTGCCAGCCCTGAAAGCTCTTGCTGGTCCTCATCTCCCACTGGTAACCTCTCAAACGAACCACAAACACTTGCGCTCTGAACTTGTTTAGCCTACGAAAACTTCCAACGTACACAGCCTCTCCTGCTCAATCTGCCCGAAATTCAACACCGAAATTGCGAACATCCGGTGATTGCTCCTACACTAAAGGTGCCAGCCCTGAAAGCTCTTGCTGGTCCTCATCTCCCACTGGTAACCTCTCAAACAAACCACAAACACTTGGGCTCTGAACTTGTTTAGCCTACTAAAACTTCCAACGTACACAGCCTCTCCTGCTCAATCTGGCCAGAGCTCAACACCGAAATTGCGAACGTCCAGCGATTGCTCCTACACTAAAGGTGCCAGCCCTGAAAGCTCTTGCTGCTCCTCATCTCCCACTGCTAACCTCTCAAACGAACCACAAACACTTGGGCTCTGAACTTGTTTAGCCTACTAAAACTTCCAACGTACACAGCCTCTCCTGCTCAATCTGGCCAGAGCTCAACACCGAAATTGCGAACGTCCAGCGATTGCTCCTACACTAAAGGTGCCAGCCCTGAAAGCTCTTGCTGCTCCTCATCTCCCACTGGTAACCTCTCAAACGAACCACAAACACTTGGGCTCTGAACTTGTTTAGCCTACGAAAACTTCCAACGTACACAGCCTCTCCTGCTCAATCTGCCCGAAATTCAACACCGAAATTGCCAGCGTCCGGCGATTGCTCCTACACTAAAGGTGCCAGCCCTGAAAGCTCTTGCTGGTCCTCATCTCCCACTGGTAACCTCTCAAACGAACCACAAACACTTGCACTCTGAACTTGTTTAGCCTACGAAAACTTCCAACGTACACAGCCTCTCCTGCTCAATCTGCCGAAATTCAACACCGAAATTGCCAACGTCCGGCGATTGCTCCTACACTAAAGGTGCCAGCCCTGAAAGCTCTTGCTGCTCCTCATCTCCCACTGGTAACCTCTCAAACAAACCACAAACACTTGGGCTCTGAACTTGTTTAGCCTACTAAAACTTCCAACGTACACAGCCTCTCCTGCTCAATCTGGCCAGAGCTCAACACCGAAATTGCGAACGTTCCAGCGATTGCTCCTACACTAAAGGTGCCAGCCCTGAAAGCTCTTGCTGCTCCTCATCTCCCACTGCTAACCTCTCAAACGAACCACAAACACTTGGGCTCTGAACTTGTTTAGCCTACTAAAACTTCCAACGTACACAGCCTCTCCTGCTCAATCTGGCCAGAGCTCAACACCGAAATTGCGAACGTCCAGCGATTGCTCCTACACTAAAGGTGCCAGCCCTGAAAGCTCTTGCTGCTCCTCATCTCCCACTGGTAACCTCTCAAACGAACCACAAACACTTGGGCTCTGAACTTGTTTAGCCTACGAAAACTTCCAACGTACACAGCCTCTCCTGCTCAATCTGCCCGAAATTCAACACCGAAATTGCCAACGTCCGGCGATTGCTCCTACACTAAAGGTGCCAGCCCTGAAAGCTCTTGCTGGTCCTCATCTCCCACTGGTAACCTCTCAAACGAACCACAAACACTTGCGCTCTGAACTTGTTTAGCCTACGAAAACTTCCAACGTACACAGCCTCTCCTGCTCAATCTGGCCAGAGCTCAACACCGAAATTGCGAACGTCCAGCGATTGCTCCTACACTAAAGGTGCCAGCCCTGAAAGCTCTTGCTGGTCCTCATCTCCCACTGGTAACCTCTCAAACGAACCACAAACACTTGGGCTCTGAACTTGTTTCCTACGAAAACTTCCAACGTACACAGCCTCTCCTACTCAATCTGGCCAGAGCTCAACACCGAAATTGCGAACGTCCAGCGATTGCTCCTACACTAAAGGTGCCAGCCCTGAAAGCTCTTGCTGCTCCTCATCTCCACTGGTAACCTCTCAAACGAACCACAAACACTTGGGCTCTGAACTTGTTTAGCCTACGAAAACTTCCAACGTACACAGCCTCTCCTGCTCAATCTGCCCGAAATTCAACACCGAAATTGCGAACGTCCAGCAATTGCTCCTACACTAAAGGTGCCAGCCCTGAAAGCTCTTGCTGGTCCTCATCTCCCACTGGTAACCTCTCAAACGAACCACAAACACTTGCGCTCTGAACTTGTTTAGCCTACGAAAACTTCCAACGTACACAGCCTCTCCTGCTCAATCTGCCCGAAATTCAACACCGAAATTGCGAACGTCCGGTGATTGCTCCTACACTAAAGGTGCCAGCCCTGAAAGCTCTTGCTGGTCCTCATCTCCCACTGGTAACCTCTCAAACGAACCACAAACACTTGCGCTCTGAACTTGTTTAGCCTACTAAAACTTCCAACGTACACAGCCTCTCCTGCTCAATCTGGCCAGAGCTCAACACCGAAATTGCGAAAGTCCGGCGATTGCTCCTACACTAAAGGTGCCAGCCCTGAAAGCTCTTGCTGGTCCTCATCTCCCACTGGTAACCTCTCAAACGAACCACAAACACTTGGGCTCTGAACTTGTTTAGCCTACTAAAACTTCCAACGTACACAGCCTCTCCTGCTCAATCTGGCCAGAGCTCAACACCGAAATTGCGAAAGTCCGGCGATTGCTCCTACACTAAAGGTGCCAGCCCTGAAAGCTCTTGCTGGTCCTCATCTCCCACTGGTAACCTCTCAAACGAACCACAAACACTTGGGCTCTGAACTTGTTTAGCCTACGAAAACTTCCAACGTACACAGCCTCTCCTGCTCAATCTGCCCGAAATTCAACACCGAAATTGCCAACGTCCAGCGATTGCTCCTACACTAAAGGTGCCAGCCCTGAAAGCTCTTGCTGCTCCTCATCTCCCACTGGTAACCTCTCAAACAAACCACAAACACTTGGGCTCTGAACTTGTTTAGCCTACGAAAACTTCCAACGTACACAGCCTCTCCTGCTCAATCTGCCCGAAATTCAACACCGAAATTGCCAGCGTCCGGCGATTGCTCCTACACTAAAGGTGCCAGCCCTGAAAGCTCTTGCTGGTCCTCATCTCCCACTGGTAACCTCTCAAACGAACCACAAACACTTGCGCTCTGAACTTGTTTAGCCTACGAAAACTTCCAACGTACACAGCCTCTCCTGCTCAATCTGGCCAGAGCTCAACACCGAAAATGCGAACGTCCAGCGATTGCTCCTACACTAAAGGTGCCAGCCCTGAAAGCTCTTGCTGCTCCTCATCTCCCACTGGTAACCTCTCAAACGAACCACAAACACTTGGGCTCTGAACTTGTTTAGCCTACTAAAACTTCCAACGTACACAGCCTCTCCTGCTCAATCTGCCCGAAATTCAACACCGAAATTGCCAACGTCCGGCGATTGCTCCTACACTAAAGGTGCCAGCCCTGAAAGCTCTTGCTGCTCCTCATCTCCCACTGGTAACCTCTCCAACGAACCACAAACACTTGCGCTCTGAACTTGTTTAGCCTACTAAAACTTCCAACGTACACAGCCTCTCCTGCTCAATCTGCCCGAAATTCAACACTGAAATTGCGAACGTCCGGCGATTGCTCCTACACTAAAGGTGCCAGCCCTGAAAGCTCTTGCTGGTCCTCATCTCCCACTGGTAACCTCTCAAACGAACCACAAACACTTGCGCTCTGAACTTGTTTAGCCTACGAAAACTTCCAACGTACACAGCCTCTCCTGCTCAATCTGCCCGAAATTCAACACCGAAATTGCGAACATCCGGTGATTGCTCCTACACTAAAGGTGCCAGCCCTGAAAGCTCTTGCTGGTCCTCATCTCCCACTGGTAACCTCTCAAACGAACCACAAACACTTGGGCTCTGAACTTGTTTAGCCTACGAAAACTTCCAACGTACACAGCCTCTCCTGCTCAATCTGGCCAGAGCTCAACACCGAAATTGCGAAAGTCCGGCGATTGCTCCTACAATAAAGGTGCCAGCCCTGAAAGCTCTTGCTGGTCCTCATCTCCCACTGGTAACCTCTCAAACGAACCACAAACACTTGCGCTCTGAACTTGTTTAGCCTACGAAAACTTCCAACGTACACAGCCTCTCCTGCTCAATCTGGCCAGAGCTCAACACCGAAATTGCGAACGTCCAGCGATTGCTCCTACACTAAAGGTGCCAGCCCTGAAAGCTCTTGCTGCTCCTCATCTCCCACTGCTAACCTCTCAAACGAACCACAAACACTTGCGCTCTGAACTTGTTTAGCCTACTAAAACTTCCAACGTACACAGCCTCTCCTGCTCAATCTGGCCAGAGCTCAACACCGAAATTGCGAACGTCCAGCGATTGCTCCTACACTAAAGGTGCCAGCCCTGAAAGCTCTTGCTGGTCCTCATCTCCCACTGGTAACCTCTCAAACGAACCACAAACACTTGGGCTCTGAACTTGTTTCCTACGAAAACTTCCAACGTACACAGCCTCTCCTACTCAATCTGGCCAGAGCTCAACACCGAAATTGCGAACGTCCAGCGATTGCTCCTACACTAAAGGTGCCAGCCCTGAAAGCTCTTGCTGCTCCTCATCTCCCACTGGTAACCTCTCAAACGAACCACAAACACTTGGGCTCTGAACTTGTTTAGCCTACGAAAACTTCCAACGTACACAGCCTCTCCTGCTCAATCTGCCCGAAATTCAACACCGAAATTGCGAACGTCCAGCAATTGCTCCTACACTAAAGGTGCCAGCCCTGAAAGCTCTTGCTGGTCCTCATCTCCCACTGGTAACCTCTCAAACGAACCACAAACACTTGCGCTCTGAACTTGTTTAGCCTACTAAAACTTCCAACGTACACAGCCTCTCCTGCTCAATCTGCCCGAAATTCAACACCGAAATTGCGAACGTCCGGTGATTGCTCCTACACTAAAGGTGCCAGCCCTGAAAGCTCTTGCTGGTCCTCATCTCCCACTGGTAACCTCTCAAACGAACCACAAACACTTGGGCTCTGAACTTGCTTAGCCTACGAAAACTTCCAACGTACACAGCCTCTCCTGCTCAATCTGGCCAGAGCTCAACACCAAAATTGCGAACGTCCAGCGATTGCTCCTACACTAAAGGTGCCAGCCCTGAAAGCTCTTGCTGCTCCTCATCTCTCACTGGTAACCTCTCAAACGAACCACAAACACTTGGGCTCTGAACTTGTTTAGCCTACTAAAACTTCCAACGTACACAGCCTCTCCTGCTCAATCTGGCCAGAGCTCAACACCGAAATTGCGAACGTCCAGCGATTGCTCCTACACTAAAGGTGCCAGCCCTGAAAGCTCTTGCTGGTCCTCATCTCCCACTGGTAACCTCTCAAACGAACCACAAACACTTGGGCTCTGAACTTGTTTAGCCTACGAAAACTTCCAACGTATACAGCCTCTCCTGCTCAATCTGCCCGAAATTCAACACCGAAATTGCCAACGTCCGGCGATTGCTCCTACACTAAAGGTGCCAGCCCTGAAAGCTCTTGCTGCTCCTCATCTCCCACTGGTAACCTCTCAAACGAACCACAAACACTTGCGCTCTGAACTTGTTTAGCCTACTAAAACTTCCAACGTACACAGCCTCTCCTGCTCAATCTGGCCAGAGCTCAACACCGAAATTGCGAACGTCCAGCGATTGCTCCTACACTAAAGGTGCCAGCCCTGAAAGCTCTTGCTGCTCCTCATCTCCCACTGGTAACCTCTCAAACGAACCACAAACACTTGGGCTCTGAACTTGTTTAGCCTACGAAAACTTCCAACGTACACAGCCTCTCCTGCTCAATCTGCCCGAAATTCAACACCGAAATTGCGAACGTCCGGCGATTGCTCCTACACTAAAGGTGCCAGCCCTGAAAGCTCTTGCTGCTCCTCATCTCCCACTGCTAACCTCTCAAACGAACCACAAACACTTGGGCTCTGAACTTGTTTAGCCTACGAAAACTTCCAACGTACACAGCCTCTCCTGCTCAATCTGGCCAGAGCTCAACACCGAAAATGCGAACGTCCGGCGATTGCTCCTACACTAAAGGTGCCAGCCCTGAAAGCTCTTGCTGCTCCTCATCTCCCACTGCTAACCTCTCAAACGAACCACAAACACTTGGGCTCTGAACTTGTTTAGCCTACGAAAACTTCCAACGTACACAGCCTCTCCTGCTCAATCTGGCCAGAGCTCAACACCGAAATTGCGAACGTCCGGCGATTGCTCCTACACTAAAGGTGCCAGCCCTGAAAGCTCTTGCTGGTCCTCATCTCCCACTGGTAACCTCTCAAACGAACCACAAACACTTGGGCTCTGAACTTGTTTAGCCTACTAAAACTTCCAACGTACACAGCCTCTCCTGCTCAATCTGCCCGAAATTCAACACTGAAATTGCGAACGTCCGGCGATTGCTCCTACGCTAAAGGTGCCAGCCCTGAAAGCTCTTGCTGTCCTCATCTCCCACTGGTAACCTCTCAAACGAACCACAAACACTTGCGCTCTGAACTTGTTTAGCCTACTAAAACTTCCAACGTACACAGCCTCTCCTGCTCAATCTGCCCGAAATTCAACACCGAAATTGCGAACGTCCGGTGATTGCTCCTACACTAAAGGTGCCAGCCCTGAAAGCTCTTGCTGCTCCTCATCTCCCACTGGTAACCTCTCAAACGAACCACAAACACTTGGGCTCTGAACTTGTTTAGCCTACGAAAACTTCCAACGTACACAGCCTCTCCTGCTCAATCTGCCCGAAATTCAACACCGAAATTGCGAACGTCCGGCGATTGTTCCTACACTAAAGGTGCCAGCCCTGAAAGCTCTTGCTGCTCCTCATCTCCCACTGGTAACCTCTCAAACGAACCACAAACACTTGGCTCTGAACTTGTTTAGCCTACTAAAACTTCCAACGTACACAGCCTCTCCTGCTCAATCTGGCCAGAGCTCAACACCGAAATTGCGAACGTCCAGCGCTTGCTCCTACACTAAAGGTGCCAGCCCTGAAAGCTCTTGCTGCTCCTCATCTCCCACTGCTAACCTCTCAAACGAACCACAAACACTTGCGCTCTGAACTTGTTTAGCCTACGAAAACTTCCAACGTACACAGCCTCTCCTGCTCAATCTGCCCGAAATTCAACACCGAAATTGCGAACGTCCGGCGATTGCTCCTACACTAAAGGTGCCAGCCCTGAAAGCTCTTGCTGGTCCTCATCTCCCACTGGTAACCTCTCAAACGAACCACAAACACTTGGGCTCTGAACTTGTTTAGCCTACTAAAACTTCCAACGTACACAGCCTCTCCTGCTCAATCTGGCCAGAGCTCAACACCGAAAATGCGAACGTCCAGCGATTGCTCCTACACTAAAGGTGCCAGCCCTGAAAGCTCTTGCTGCTCCTCATCTCCCACTGGTAACCTCTCAAACGAACCACAAACACTTGCGCTCTGAACTTGTTTAGCCTACTAAAACTTCCAACGTACACAGCCTCTCCTGCTCAATCTGCCCAAAATTCAACACCGAAATTGCGAAAGTCCGGCGATTGCTCCTACACTAAAGGTGCCAGCCCTGAAAGCTCTTGCTGGTCCTCATCTCCCACTGGTAACCTCTCCAACGAACCACAAACACTTGGGCTCTGAACTTGTTTAGCCTACTAAAACTTCCAACGTACACAGCCTCTCCTGCTCAATCTGGCCAGAGCTCAACACCGAAATTGCGAACGACCGGCGATTGCTCCTACACTAAAGGTGCCAGCCCTGAAAGCTCTTGCTGCTCCTCATCTCCCACTGGTAACCTCTCAAACGAACCACAAACACTTGCGCTCTGAACTTGTTTAGCCTACTAAAACTTCCAACGTACACAGCCTCTCCTGCTCAATCTGGCCAGAGCTCAACACCGAAATTGCGAACGTCCAGCGATTGCTCCTACACTAAAGGTGCCAGCCCTGAAAGCTCTTGCTGCTCCTCATCTCCCACTGGTAACCTCTCAAACGAACCACAAACACTTGGGCTCTGAACTTGTTTAGCCTACGAAAACTTCCAACGTACACAGCCTCTCCTGCTCAATCTGCCCGAAATTCAACACCGAAATTGCGAACGTCCGGCGATTGCTCCTACACTAAAGGTGCCAGCCCTGAAAGCTCTTGCTGCTCCTCATCTCCCACTGGTAACCTCTCAAACGAACCACAAACACTTGGGCTCTGAACTTGTTTAGCCTACGAAAACTTCCAACGTACACAGCCTCTCCTGCTCAATCTGGCCAGAGCTCAACACCGAAAATGCGAACGTCCGGCGATTGCTCCTACACTAAAGGTGCCAGCCCTGAAAGCTCTTGCTGCTCCTCATCTCCCACTGGTAACCTCTCAAACGAACCACAAACACTTGGGCTCTGAACTTGTTTAGCCTACGAAAACTTCCAACGTACACAGCCTCTCCTGCTCAATCTGGCCAGAGCTCAACACCGAAAATGCGAACGTCCAGCGATTGCTCCTACACTAAAGGTGCCAGCCCTGAAAGCTCTAGCTGCTCCTCATCTCCCACTGGTAACCTCTCAAACGAACCACAAACACTTGCGCTCTGAACTTGTTTAGCCTACTAAAACTTCCAACGTACACAGCCTCTCCTGCTCAATCTGCCCGAAATTCAACACCGAAATTGCGAACGTCCAGCGATTGCTCCTACACTAAAGGTGCCAGCCCTGAAAGCTCTTGCTGGTCCTCATCTCCCACTGGTAACCTCTCAAACGAACCACAAACACTTGGGCTCTGAACTTGTTTAGCCTACTAAAACTTCCAACGTACACAGCCTCTCCTGCTCAATCTGCCCGAAATTCAACACTGAAATTGCGAACGTCCGGCGATTGCTCCTACGCTAAAGGTGCCAGCCCTGAAAGCTCTTGCTGGTCCTCATCTCCCACTGGTAACCTCTCAAACGAACCACAAACACTTGGGCTCTGAACTTGTTTAGCCTACTAAAACTTCCAACGTACACAGCCTCTCCTGCTCAATCTGGCCAGAGCTCAACACCGAAATTGCGAACGTCCAGCGATTGCTCCTACACTAAAGGTGCCAGCCCTGAAAGCTCTTGCTGCTCCTCATCTCCCACTGGTAACCTCTCAAACGAACCACAAACACTTGGGCTCTGAACTTGTTTAGCCTACGAAAACTTCCAACGTACACAGCCTCTCCTGCTCAATCTGCCCGAAATTCAACACCGAAATTGCGAACGTCCGGCGATTGCTCCTACACTAAAGGTGCCAGCCCTGAAAGCTCTTGCTGGTCCTCATCTCCCACTGGTAACCTCTCAAACGAACCACAAACACTTGCGCTCTGAACTTGTTTAGCCTACTAAAACTTCCAACGTACACAGCCTCTCCTGCTCAATCTGGCCAGAGCTCAACACCGAAAATGCGAACGTCCAGCGATTGCTCCTACACTAAAGGTGCCAGCCCTGAAAGCTCTTGCTGCTCCTCATCTCCCACTGGTAACCTCTCAAACGAACCACAAACACTTGCGCTCTGAACTTGTTTAGCCTACTAAAACTTCCAACGTACACAGCCTCTCCTGCTCAATCTGCCCGAAATTCAACACCGAAATTGCGAAAGTCCGGCGATTGCTCCTACACTAAAGGTGCCAGCCCTGAAAGCTCTTGCTGGTCCTCATCTCCCACTGGTAACCTCTCCAACGAACCACAAACACTTGGGCTCTGAACTTGTTTAGCCTACTAAAACTTCCAACGTACACAGCCTCTCCTGCTCAATCTGCCCGTAATTCAACACCGAAATTGCGAACGTCCGGTGATTGCTCCTACACTAAAGGTGCCAGCCCTGAAAGCTCTTGCTGCTCCTCATCTCCCACTGGTAACCTCTCCAACGAACCACAAACACTTGGGCTCTGAACTTGTTTAGCCTACGAAAACTTCCAACGTACACAGCCTCTCCTGCTCAATCTGGCCAGAGCTCAACACCGAAATTGCGAACGTCCGGCGATTGCTCCTACACTAAAGGTGCCAGCCCTGAAAGCTCTTGCTGCTCCTCATCTCCCACTGGTAACCTCTCAAACAAACCACAAACACTTGCGCTCTGAACTTGTTTAGCCTACTAAAACTTCCAACGTACACAGCCTCTCCTGCTCAATCTGGCCAGAGCTCAACACCGAAATTGCGAACGTCCAGCGATTGCTCCTACACTAAAGGTGCCAGCCCTGAAAGCTCTTGCTGGTCCTCATCTCCCACTGGTAACCTCTCAAACGAACCACAAACACTTGGGCTCTGAACTTGTTTAGCCTACGAAAACTTCCAACGTACACAGCCTCTCCTGCTCAATCTGCCCGAAATTCAACACCGAAATTGCGAACGTCCGGCGATTGTTCCTACACTAAAGGTGCCAGCCCTGAAAGCTCTTGCTGCTCCTCATCTCCCACTGGTAACCTCTCAAACGAACCACAAACACTTGGGCTCTGAACTTGTTTAGCCTACGAAAACTTCCAACGTACACAGCCTCTCCTGCTCAATCTGGCCAGAGCTCAACACCGAAATTGCGAACGTCCAGCGATTGCTCCTACACTAAAGGTGCCAGCCCTGAAAGCTCTTGCTGGTCCTCATCTCCCACTGGTAACCTCTCAAACGAACCACAAACACTTGGGCTCTGAACTTGTTTAGCCTACGAAAACTTCCAACGTACACAGCCTCTCCTGCTCAATCTGCCCGAAATTCAACACCGAAATTGCGAACGTCCGGCGATTGCTCCTACACTAAAGGTGCCAGCCCTGAAAGCTCTTGCTGCTCCTCATCTCCCACTGGTAACCTCTCAAACGAACCACAAACACTTGGGCTCTGAACTTGTTTAGCCTACTAAAACTTCCAACGTACACAGCCTCTCCTGCTCAATCTGGCCAGAGCTCAACACCGAAAATGCGAACGTCCGGCGATTGCTCCTACACTAAAGGTGCCAGCCCTGAAAGCTCTTGCTGGTCCTCATCTCCCACTGGTAACCTCTGAAACGAACCACAAACACTTGCGCTCTGAACTTGTTTAGCCTACTAAAACTTCCAACGTACACAGCCTCTCCTGCTCAATCTGGCCAGAGCTCAACACCGAAAATGCGAACGTCCAGCGATTGCTCCTACACTAAAGGTGCCAGCCCTGAAAGCTCTTGCTGCTCCTCATCTCCCACTGGTAACCTCTCAAACGAACCACAAACACTTGCGCTCTGAACTTGTTTAGCCTACTAAAACTTCCAACATACACAGCCTCTCCTGCTCAATCTGCCCGAAATTCAACACAGAAATTGCCAACGTCCGGCGATTGCTCCTACACTAAAGGTGCCAGCCCTGAAAGCTCTTGCTGCTCCTCATCTCCCACTGGTAACCTCTCAAACGAATCACAAACACTTGCGCTCTGAACTTGTTTAGCCTACTAAAACTTCCAACGTACACAGCCTCTCCTGCTCAATCTGCCCGAAATTCAACACCGAAATTGCGAACATCCGGTGATTGCTCCTACACTAAAGGTGCCAGCCCTGAAAGCTCTTGCTGGTCCTCATCTCCCACTGGTAACCTCTCAAACGAACCACAAACACTTGCGCTCTGAACTTGTTTAGCCTACGAAAACTTCCAACGTACACAGCCTCTCCTGCTCAGTCTGGCCAGAGCTCAACACCGAAATTGCGAAAGTCCGGCGATTGCTCCTACAATAAAGGTGCCAGCCCTGAAAGCTCTTGCTGGTCCTCATCTCCCACTGGTAACCTCTCAAACGAACCACAAACACTTGGGCTCTGAACTTGTTTAGCCTACGAAAACTTCCAACGTACACAGCCTCTCCTGCTCAATCTGGCCAGAGCTCAACACCGAAATTGCGAACGTCCAGCGATTGCTCCTACACTAAAGGTGCCAGCCCTGAAAGCTCTTGCTGCTCCTCATCTCCCACTGGTAACCTCTCAAACAAACCACAAACACTTGCGCTCTGAACTTGTTTAGCCTACGAAAACTTCCAACGTACACAGCCTCTCCTGCTCAATCTGGCCAGAGCTCAACACCGAAATTGCGAACGTCCAGCGATTGCTCCTACACTAAAGGTGCCAGCCCTGAAAGCTCTTGCTGGTCCTCATCTCCCACTGGTAACCTCTCAAACGAACCACAAACACTTGGGCTCTGAACTTGTTTCCTACGAAAACTTCCAACGTACACAGCCTCTCCTACTCAATCTGGCCAGAGCTCAACACCGAAATTGCGAACGTCCAGCGATTGCTCCTACACTAAAGGTGCCAGCCCTGAAAGCTCTTGCTGGTCCTCATCTCCCACTGGTAACCTCTCAAACGAACCACAAACACTTGGGCTCTGAACTTGTTTAGCCTACGAAAACTTCCAACGTATACAGCCTCTCCTGCTCAATCTGCCCGAAATTCAACACCGAAATTGCGAACGTCCAGCAATTGCTCCTACACTAAAGGTGCCAGCCCTGAAAGCTCTTGCTGGTCCTCATCTCCCACTGGTAACCTCTCAAACGAACCACAAACACTTGCGCTCTGAACTTGTTTAGCCTACTAAAACTTCCAACGTACACAGCCTCTCCTGCTCAATCTGCCCGAAATTCAACACCGAAATTGCGAACGTCCGGCGATTGCTCCTACACTAAAGGTGCCAGCCCTGAAAGCTCTTGCTGCTCCTCATCTCCCACTGGTAACCTCTCAAACGAACCACAAACACTTGGGCTCTGAACTTGTTTAGCCTACGAAAACTTCCAACGTACACAGCCTCTCCTGCTCAATCTGGCCAGAGCTCAACACCGAAATTGCGAACGTCCAGCGATTGCTCCTACACTAAAGGTGCCAGCCCTGAAAGCTCTTGCTGGTCCTCATCTCCCACTGGTAACCTCTCAAACGAACCACAAACACTTGGGCTCTGAACTTGTTTAGCCTACTAAAACTTCCAACGTACACAGCCTCTCCTGCTCAATCTGGCCAGAGCTCAACACCGAAATTGCGAACGTCCAGCGATTGCTCCTACACTAAAGGTGCCAGCCCTGAAAGCTCTTGCTGCTCCTCATCTCCCACTGGTAACCTCTCAAACGAACCACAAACACTTGGGCTCTGAACTTGTTTAGCCTACGAAAACTTCCAACGTACACAGCCTCTCCTGCTCAATCTGCCCGAAATTCAACACCGAAATTGCCAACGTCCGGCGATTGCTCCTACACTAAAGGTGCCAGCCCTGAAAGCTCTTGCTGCTCCTCATCTCCCACTGGTAACCTCTCCAACGAACCACAAACACTTGCGCTCTGAACTTGTTTAGCCTACGAAAACTTCCAACGTACACAGCCTCTCCTGCTCAATCTGCCCAAAATTCAACACTGAAATTGCGAACGTCCGGCGATTGCTCCTACACTAAAGGTGCCAGCCCTGAAAGCTCTTGCTGCTCCTCATCTCCCACTGGTAACCTCTCAAACGAACCACAAACACTTGCGCTCTGAACTTGTTTAGCCTACTAAAACTTCCAACGTACACAGCCTCTCCTGCTCAATCTGCCCGAAATTCAACACCGAAATTGCGAACATCCGGTGATTGCTCCTACACTAAAGGTGCCAGCCCTGAAAGCTCTTGCTGGTCCTCATCTCCCACTGGTAACCTCTCAAACGAACCACAAACACTTGGGCTCTGAACTTGTTTAGCCTACGAAAACTTCCAACGTACACAGCCTCTCCTGCTCAATCTGGCCAGAGCTCAACACCGAAATTGCGAAAGTCCGGCGATTGCTCCTACAATAAAGGTGCCAGCCCTGAAAGCTCTTGCTGGTCCTCATCTCCCACTGGTAACCTCTCAAACGAACCACAAACACTTGGGCTCTGAACTTGTTTAGCCTACGAAAACTTCCAACGTACACAGCCTCTCCTGCTCAATCTGGCCAGAGCTCAACACCGAAATTGCGAACGTCCAGCGATTGCTCCTACACTAAAGCTGCCAGCCCTGAAAGCTCTTGCTGGTCCTCATCTCCCACTGGTAACCTCTCAAACGAACCACAAACACTTGGGCTCTGAACTTGTTTCCTACGAAAACTTCCAACGTACACAGCCTCTCCTACTCAATCTGGCCAGAGCTCAACACCGAAATTGCGAACGTCCAGCGATTGCTCCTACACTAAAGGTGCCAGCCCTGAAAGCTCTTGCTGCTCCTCATCTCCCACTGGTAACCTCTCAAACGAACCACAAACACTTGGGCTCTGAACTTGTTTAGCCTACGAAAACTTCCAACGTACACAGCCTCTCCTGCTCAATCTGCCCGAAATTCAACACCGAAATTGCGAACGTCCAGCAATTGCTCCTACACTAAAGGTGCCAGCCCTGAAAGCTCTTGCTGGTCCTCATCTCCCACTGGTAACCTCTCAAACGAACCACAAACACTTGCGCTCTGAACTTGTTTAGCCTACTAAAACTTCCAACGTACACAGCCTCTCCTGCTCAATCTGCCCGAAATGCAACACCGAAATTGCGAACGTCCGGTGATTGCTCCTACACTAAAGGTGCCAGCCCTGAAAGCTCTTGCTGGTCCTCATCTCCCACTGGTAACCTCTCAAACGAACCACAAACACTTGGGCTCTGAACTTGTTTAGCCTACGAAAACTTCCAACGTACACAGCCTCTCCTGCTCAATCTGGCCAGAGCTCAACACCGAAATTGCGAAAGTCCGGCGATTGCTCCTACACTAAAGGTGCCAGCCCTGAAAGCTCTTGCTGGTCCTCATCTCTCACTGGTAACCTCTCAAACGAACCACAAACACTTGGGCTCTGAACTTGTTTAGCCTACTAAAACTTCCAACGTACACAGCCTCTCCTGCTCAATCTGGCCAGAGCTCAACACCGAAATTGCGAACGTCCAGCGATTGCTCCTACACTAAAGGTGCCAGCCCTGAAAGCTCTTGCTGGTCCTCATCTCCCACTGGTAACCTCTCAAACGAACCACAAACACTTGGGCTCTGAACTTGTTTAGCCTACGAAAACTTCCAACGTACACAGCCTCTCCTGCTCAATCTGCCCGAAATTCAACACCGAAATTGCCAACGTCCGGCGATTGCTCCTACACTAAAGGTGCCAGCCCTGAAAGCTCTTGCTGCTCCTCATCTCCCACTGGTAACCTCTCAAACAAACCACAAACACTTGGGCTCTGAACTTGTTTAGCCTACGAAAACTTCCAACGTACACAGCCTCTCCTGCTCAATCTGGCCAGAGCTCAACACCGAAATTGCGAACGTCCAGCGATTGCTCCTACACTAAAGGTGCCAGCCCTGAAAGCTCTTGCTGCTCCTCATCTCCCACTGGTAACCTCTCAAACGAACCACAAACACTTGCGCTCTGAACTTGTTTAGCCTACTAAAACTTCCAACGTACACAGCCTCTCCTGCTCAATCTGGCCAGAGCTCAACACCGAAATTGCGAACGTCCAGCGATTGCTCCTACACTAAAGGTGCCAGCCCTGAAAGCTCTTGCTGGTCCTCATCTCCCACTGGTAACCTCTCAAACGAACCACAAACACTTGGGCTCTGAACTTGTTTAGCCTACTAAAACTTCCAACGTACACAGCCTCTCCTGCTCAATCTGCCCGAAATTCAACACTGAAATTGCGAACGTCCGGCGATTGCTCCTACGCTAAAGGTGCCAGCCCTGAAAGCTCTTGCTGGTCCTCATCTCCCACTGGTAACCTCTCAAACGAACCACAAACACTTGCGCTCTGAACTTGTTTAGCCTACTAAAACTTCCAACGTACACAGCCTCTCCTGCTCAATCTGCCCGAAATTCAACACCGAAATTGCGAACGTCCGGTGATTGCTCCTACACTAAAGGTGCCAGCCCTGAAAGCTCTTGCTGCTCCTCATCTCCCACTGGTAACCTCTCAAACGAACCACAAACACTTGGGCTCTGAACTTGTTTAGCCTACTAAAACTTCCAACGTACACAGCCTCTCCTGCTCAATCTGGCCAGAGCTCAACACCGAAATTGCGAACGTCCAGCGATTGCTCCTACACTAAAGGTGCCAGCCCTGAAAGCTCTTGCTGCTCCTCATCTCCCACTGGTAACCTCTCAAACGAACCACAAACACTTGGGCTCTGAACTTGTTTAGCCTACGAAAACTTCCAACGTACACAGCCTCTCCTGCTCAATCTGCCCGAAATTCAACACCGAAATTGCGAACGTCCGGCGATTGCTCCTACACTAAAGGTGCCAGCCCTGAAAGCTCTTGCTGGTCCTCATCTCCCACTGGTAACCTCTCAAACGAACCACAAACACTTGGGCTCTGAACTTGTTTAGCCTACTAAAACTTCCAACGTACACAGCCTCTCCTGCTCAATCTGGCCAGAGCTCAACACCGAAAATGCGAACGTCCAGCGATTGCTCCTACACTAAAGGTGCCAGCCCTGAAAGCTCTTGCTGCTCCTCATCTCCCACTGGTAACCTCTCAAACGAACCACAAACACTTGCGCTCTGAACTTGTTTAGCCTACTAAAACTTCCAACGTACACAGCCTCTCCTGCTCAATCTGCCCGAAATTCAACACCGAAATTGCGAAAGTCCGGCGATTGCTCCTACACTAAAGGTGCCAGCCCTGAAAGCTCTTGCTGCTCCTCATCTCCCACTGGTAACCTCTCCAACGAACCACAAACACTTGGGCTCTGAACTTGTTTAGCCTACGAAAACTTCCAACGTACACAGCCTCTCCTGCTCAATCTGCCCGTAATTCAACACCGAAATTGCGAACGTCCGGTGATTGCTCCTACACTAAAGGTGCCAGCCCTGAAAGCTCTTGCTGCTCCTCATCTCCCACTGGTAACCTCTCCAACGAACCACAAACACTTGGGCTCTGAACTTGTTTAGCCTACGAAAATTTCCAACGTACACAGCCTCTCCTGCTCAATCTGGCCAGAGCTCAACACCGAAATTGCGAACGTCCGGCGATTGCTCCTACACTAAAGGTGCCAGCCCTGAAAGCTCTTGCTGCTCCTCATCTCCCACTGGTAACCTCTCAAACAAACCACAAACACTTGCGCTCTGAACTTGTTTAGCCTACTAAAACTTCCAACGTACACAGCCTCTCCTGCTCAATCTGGCCAGAGCTCAACACCGAAATTGCGAACGTCCAGCGATTGCTCCTACACTAAAGGTGCCAGCCCTGAAAGCTCTTGCTGCTCCTCATCTCCCACTGGTAACCTCTCAAACGAACCACAAACACTTGGGCTCTGAACTTGTTTAGCCTACGAAAACTTCCAACGTACACAGCCTCTCCTGCTCAATCTGCCCGAAATTCAACACCGAAATTGCGAACGTCCGGCGATTGTTCCTACACTAAAGGTGCCAGCCCTGAAAGCTCTTGCTGCTCCTCATCTCCCACTGGTAACCTCTCAAACGAACCACAAACACTTGGGCTCTGAACTTGTTTAGCCTACGAAAACTTCCAACGTACACAGCCTCTCCTGCTCAATCTGGCCAGAGCTCAACACCGAAATTGCGAACGTCCAGCGATTGCTCCTACACTAAAGGTGCCAGCCCTGAAAGCTCTTGCTGGTCCTCATCTCCCACTGGTAACCTCTCAAACGAACCACAAACACTTGGGCTCTGAACTTGTTTAGCCTACGAAAACTTCCAACGTACACAGCCTCTCCTGCTCAATCTGCCCGAAATTCAACACCGAAATTGCGAACGTCCGGCGATTGCTCCTACACTAAAGGTGCCAGCCCTGAAAGCTCTTGCTGGTCCTCATCTCCCACTGGTAACCTCTCAAACGAACCACAAACACTTGCGCTCTGAACTTGTTTAGCCTACGAAAACTTCCAACGTACACAGCCTCTCCTGCTCAATCTGGCCAGAGCTCAACACCGAAAATGCGAACGTCCGGCGATTGCTCCTACACTAAAGGTGCCAGCCCTGAAAGCTCTTGCTGGTCCTCATCTCCCACTGGTAACCTCTGAAACGAACCACAAACACTTGCGCTCTGAACTTGTTTAGCCTACTAAAACTTCCAACGTACACAGCCTCTCCTGCTCAATCTGGCCAGAGCTCAACACCGAAAATGCGAACGTCCAGCGATTGCTCCTACACTAAAGGTGCCAGCCCTGAAAGCTCTTGCTGCTCCTCATCTCCCACTGGTAACCTCTCAAACGAACCACAAACACTTGCGCTCTGAACTTGTTTAGCCTACTAAAACTTCCAACATACACAGCCTCTCCTGCTCATTCTGCCCGAAATTCAACACAGAAATTGCCAACGTCCGGCGATTGCTCCTACACTAAAGGTGCCAGCCCTGAAAGCTCTTGCTGCTCCTCATCTCCCACTGGTAACCTCTCAAACGAACCACAAACACTTGCGCTCTGAACTTGTTTAGCCTACTAAAACTTCCAACGTACACAGCCTCTCCTGCTCAATCTGCCCGAAATTCAACACCGAAATTGCGAACATCCGGTGATTGCTCCTACACTAAAGGTGCCAGCCCTGAAAGCTCTTGCTGCTCCTCATCTCCCACTGGTAACCTCTCAAACGAACCACAAACACTTGCGCTCTGAACTTGTTTAGCCTACGAAAACTTCCAACGTACACAGCCTCTCCTGCTCAATCTGGCCAGAGCTCAACACCGAAAATGCGAACGTCCGGCGATTGCTCCTACACTAAAGGTGCCAGCCCTGAAAGCTCTTGCTGGTCCTCATCTCCCACTGGTAACCTCTGAAACGAACCACAAACACTTGCGCTCTGAACTTGTTTAGCCTACTAAAACTTCCAACGTACACAGCCTCTCCTGCTCAATCTGGCCAGAGCTCAACACCGAAAATGCGAACGTCCAGCGATTGCTCCTACACTAAAGGTGCCAGCCCTGAAAGCTCTTGCTGCTCCTCATCTCCCACTGGTAACCTCTCAAACGAACCACAAACACTTGCGCTCTGAACTTGTTTAGCCTACTAAAACTTCCAACATACACAGCCTCTCCTGCTCATTCTGCCCGAAATTCAACACAGAAATTGCCAACGTCCGGCGATTGCTCCTACACTAAAGGTGCCAGCCCTGAAAGCTCTTGCTGCTCCTCATCTCCCACTGGTAACCTCTCAAACGAACCACAAACACTTGCGCTCTGAACTTGTTTAGCCTACTAAAACTTCCAACGTACACAGCCTCTCCTGCTCAATCTGCCCGAAATTCAACACCGAAATTGCGAACATCCGGTGATTGCTCCTACACTAAAGGTGCCAGCCCTGAAAGCTCTTGCTGCTCCTCATCTCCCACTGGTAACCTCTCAAACGAACCACAAACACTTGCGCTCTGAACTTGTTTAGCCTACGAAAACTTCCAACGTACACAGCCTCTCCTGCTCAATCTGGCCAGAGCTCAACACCGAAATTGCGAAAGTCCGGCGATTGCTCCTACAATAAAGGTGCCAGCCCTGAAAGCTCTTGCTGGTCCTCATCTCCCACTGGTAACCTCTCAAACGAACCACAAACACTTGGGCTCTGAACTTGTTTAGCCTACGAAAACTTCCAACGTACACAGCCTCTCCTGCTCAATCTGGCCAGAGCTCAACACCGAAATTGCGAACGTCCAGCGATTGCTCCTACACTAAAGGTGCCAGCCCTGAAAGCTCTTGCTGCTCCTCATCTCCCACTGGTAACCTCTCAAACAAACCACAAACACTTGCGCTCTGAACTTGTTTAGCCTACGAAAACTTCCAACGTACACAGCCTCTCCTGCTCAATCTGGCCAGAGCTCAACACCGAAATTGCGAACGTCCAGCGATTGCTCCTACACTAAAGGTGCCAGCCCTGAAAGCTCTTGCTGGTCCTCATCTCCCACTGGTAACCTCTCAAACGAACCACAAACACTTGGGCTCTGAACTTGTTTCCTACGAAAACTTCCAACGTACACAGCCTCTCCTGCTCAATCTGGCCAGAGCTCAACACCGAAATTGCGAACGTCCAGCGATTGCTCCTACACTAAAGGTGCCAGCCCTGAAAGCTCTTGCTGGTCCTCATCTCCCACTGGTAACCTCTCAAACGAACCACAAACACTTGGGCTCTGAACTTGTTTAGCCTACGAAAACTTCCAACGTACACAGCCTCTCCTGCTCAATCTGGCCAGAGCTCAACACCGAAATTGCGAACGTCCAGCGATTGCTCCTACACTAAAGGTGCCAGCCCTGAAAGCTCTTGCTGGTCCTCATCTCCCACTGGTAACCTCTCAAACGAACCACAAACACTTGGGCTCTGAACTTGTTTAGCCTACGAAAACTTCCAACGTACACAGCCTCTCCTGCTCAATCTGGCCAGAGCTCAACACCGAAATTGCGAACGTCCAGCGATTGCTCCTACACTAAAGGTGCCAGCCCTGAAAGCTCTTGCTGCTCCTCATCTCCCACTGGTAACCTCTCAAACGAACCACAAACACTTGCGCTCTGAACTTGTTTAGCCTACTAAAACTTCCAACGTACACAGCCTCTCCTGCTCAATCTGGCCAGAGCTCAACACCGAAATTGCGAACGTCCAGCGATTGCTCCTACACTAAAGGTGCCAGCCCTGAAAGCTCTTGCTGCTCCTCATCTCCCACTGGTAACCTCTCAAACGAACCACAAACACTTGGGCTCTGAACTTGTTTAGCCTACGAAAACTTCCAACGTACACAGCCTCTCCTGCTCAATCTGCCCGAAATTCAACACCGAAATTGCGAACGTCCGGCGATTGCTCCTACACTAAAGGTGCCAGCCCTGAAAGCTCTTGCTGCTCCTCATCTCCCACTGGTAACCTCTCAAACGAACCACAAACACTTGGGCTCTGAACTTGTTTAGCCTACGAAAACTTCCAACGTACACAGCCTCTCCTGCTCAATCTGGCCAGAGCTCAACACCGAAAATGCGAACGTCCGGCGATTGCTCCTACACTAAAGGTGCCAGCCCTGAAAGCTCTTGCTGCTCCTCATCTCCCACTGGTAACCTCTCAAACGAACCACAAACACTTGGGCTCTGAACTTGTTTAGCCTACGAAAACTTCCAACGTACACAGCCTCTCCTGCTCAATCTGGCCAGAGCTCAACACCGAAAATGCGAACGTCCAGCGATTGCTCCTACACTAAAGGTGCCAGCCCTGAAAGCTCTTGCTGGTCCTCATCTCCCACTGGTAACCTCTCAAACGAACCACAAACACTTGCGCTCTGAACTTGTTTAGCCTACTAAAACTTCCAACGTACACAGCCTCTCCTGCTCAATCTGCCCGAAATTCAACACCGAAATTGCCAACGTCCAGCGATTGCTCCTACACTAAAGGTGCCAGCCCTGAAAGCTCTTGCTGGTCCTCATCTCCCACTGGTAACCTCTCAAACGAACCACAAACACTTGGGCTCTGAACTTGTTTAGCCTACGAAAACTTCCAACGTACACAGCCTCTCCTGCTCAATCTGCCCGAAATTCAACACTGAAATTGCGAACATCCGGCGATTGCTCCTACGCTAAAGGTGCCAGCCCTGAAAGCTCTTGCTGCTCCTCATCTCCCACTGGTAACCTCTCAAACGAACCACAAACACTTGCGCTCTGAACTTGTTTAGCCTACTAAAACTTCCAACGTACACAGCCTCTCCTGCTCAATCTGCCCGAAATTCAACACCGAAATTGCGAACGTCCGGCGATTGCTCCTACACTAAAGGTGCCAGCCCTGAAAGCTCTTGCTGGTCCTCATCTCCCACTGGTAACCTCTCAAACGAACCACAAACACTTGGGCTCTGAACTTGTTTAGCCTACTAAAACTTCCAACGTACACAGCCTCTCCTGCTCAATCTGGCCAGAGCTCAACACCGAAAATGCGAACGTCCGGCGATTGCTCCTACACTAAAGGTGCCAGCCCTGAAAGCTCTTGCTGGTCCTCATCTCCCACTGGTAACCTCTCAAACGAACCACAAACACTTGCGCTCTGAACTTGTTTAGCCTACGAAAACTTCCAACGTACACAGCCTCTCCTGCTCAATCTGGCCAGAGCTCAACACCGAAAATGCGAACGTCCAGCGATTGCTCCTACACTAAAGGTGCCAGCCCTGAAAGCTCTTGCTGGTCCTCATCTCCCACTGGTAACCTCTCAAACGAACCACAAACACTTGCGCTCTGAACTTGTTTAGCCTACTAAAACTTCCAACGTACACAGCCTCTCCTGCTCAATCTGCCCGAAATTCAACACCGAAATTGCGAAAGTCCGGCGATTGCTCCTACACTAAAGGTGCCAGCCCTGAAAGCTCTTGCTGCTCCTCATCTCCCACTGGTAACCTCTCCAACGAACCACAAACACTTGCATCTGAACTTGTTTAGCCTACGAAAACTTCCAACGTACACAGCCTCTCCTGCTCAATCTGCCAGAAATTCAACACCGAAATTGCCAGCGTCCGGCGATTGCTCCTACACTAAAGGTGCCAGCCCTGAAAGCTCTTGCTGGTCCTCATCTCCCACTGGTAACCTCTCAAACGAACCACAAACACTTGGGCTCTGAACTTGTTTAGCCTACGAAAACTTCCAACGTACACAGCCTCTCCTGCTCAATCTGCCCGAAATTCAACACCGAAATTGCAAACGTCCGGCGATTGCTCCTACACTAAAGGTGCCAGCCCTGAAAGCTCTTGCTGGTCCTCATCTCCCACTGGTAACCTCTCAAACGAACCACAAACACTTGCGCTCTGAACTTGTTTAGCCTACTAAAACTTCCAACGTACACAGCCTCTCCTGCTCAATCTGGCCAGAGCTCAACACCGAAATTGCGAACGTCCAGCGATTGCTCCTACACTAAAGGTGCCAGCCCTGAAAGCTCTTGCTGCTCCTCATCTCCCACTGCTAACCTCTCAAACGAACCACAAACACTTGGGCTCTGAACTTGTTTAGCCTACTAAAACTTCCAACGTACACAGCCTCTCCTGCTCAATCTGGCCAGAGCTCAACACCGAAATTGCGAACGTCCAGCGATTGCTCCTACACTAAAGGTGCCAGCCCTGAAAGCTCTTGCTGCTCCTCATCTCCCACTGGTAACCTCTCAAACGAACCACAAACACTTGCACTCTGAACTTGTTTAGCCTACGAAAACTTCCAACGTACACAGCCTCTCCTGCTCAATCTGCCCGAAATTCAACACCGAAATTGCCAGCGTCCGGCGATTGCTCCTACACTAAAGGTGCCAGCCCTGAAAGCTCTTGCTGGTCCTCATCTCCCACTGGTAACCTCTCAAACGAACCACAAACACTTGCGCTCTGAACTTGTTTAGCCTACGAAAACTTCCAACGTACACAGCCTCTCCTGCTCAATCTGGCCAGAGCTCAACACCGAAATGCGAAAGTCCGGCGATTGCTCCTACACTAAAGGTGCCAGCCCTGAAAGCTCTTGCTGCTCCTCATCTCCCACTGGTAACCTCTCAAACGAACCACAAACACTTGGGCTCTGAACTTGTTTAGCCTACTAAAACTTCCAACGTACACAGCCTCTCCTGCTCAATCTGCCCGAAATTCAACACCGAAATTGCCAACGTCCGGCGATTGCTCCTACACTAAAGGTGCCAGCCCTGAAAGCTCTTGCTGGTCCTCATCTCCCACTGGTAACCTCTCAAACGAACCACAAACACTTGGGCTCTGAACTTGTTTAGCCTACTAAAACTTCCAACGTACACAGCCTCTCCTGCTCAATCTGCCCGAAATTCAACACTGAAATTGCGAACGTCCAGCGATTGCTCCTACACTAAAGGTGCCAGCCCTGAAAGCTCTGCTGGTCCTCATCTCCCACTGGTAACCTCTCAAACGAACCACAAACACTTGCGCTCTGAACTTGTTTAGCCTACTAAAACTTCCAACGTACACAGCCTCTCCTGCTCAATCTAGCCCGAAATTCAACACCGAAATTGCGAACATCCGGTGATTGCTCCTACACTAAAGGTGCCAGCCCTGAAAGCTCTTGCTGGTCCTCATCTCCCACTGGTAACCTCTCAAACGAACCACAAACACTTGGGCTCTGAACTTGTTTAGCCTACGAAAACTTCCAACGTACACAGCCTCTCCTGCTCAATCTGGCCAGAGCTCAACACCGAAATTGCGAAAGTCCGGCGATTGCTCCTACAATAAAGGTGCCAGCCCTGAAAGCTCTTGCTGGTCCTCATCTCCCACTGGTAACCTCTCAAACGAACCACAAACACTTGGGCTCTGAACTTGTTTAGCCTACGAAAACTTCCAACGTACACAGCCTCTCCTGCTCAATCTGCCCGAAATTCAACACCGAAATTGCCAGCGTCCGGCGATTGCTCCTACACTAAAGGTGCCAGCCCTGAAAGCTCTTGCTGGTCCTCATCTCCCACTGGTAACCTCTCAAACGAACCACAAACACTTGCGCTCTGAACTTGTTTAGCCTACGAAAACTTCCAACGTACACAGCCTCTCCTGCTCAATCTGGCCAGAGCTCAACACCGAAAATGCGAACGTCCAGCGATTGCTCCTACACTAAAGGTGCCAGCCCTGAAAGCTCTTGCTGCTCCTCATCTCCCACTGGTAACCTCTCAAACGAACCACAAACACTTGGGCTCTGAACTTGTTTAGCCTACTAAAACTTCCAACGTACACAGCCTCTCCTGCTCAATCTGCCCGAATTCAACACCGAAATTGCCAACGTCCGGCGATTGCTCCTACACTAAAGGTGCCAGCCCTGAAAGCTCTTGCTGCTCCTCATCTCCCACTGGTAACCTCTCAAACGAACCACAAACACTTGGGCTCTGAACTTGTTTAGCCTACGAAAACTTCCAACGTACACAGCCTCTCCTGCTCAATCTGCCCGAAATTCAACACTGAAATTGCGAACGTCCGGCGATTGCTCCTACACTAAAGGTGCCAGCCCTGAAAGCTCTTGCTGGTCCTCATCTCCCACTGGTAACCTCTCAAACGAACCACAAACACTTGCGCTCTGAACTTGTTTAGCCTACTAAAACTTCCAACGTACACAGCCTCTCCTGCTCAATCTGCCCGAAATTCAACACCGAAATTGCGAAACATCCGGTGATTGCTCCTACACTAAAGGTGCCAGCCCTGAAAGCTCTTGCTGGTCCTCATCTCCCACTGGTAACCTCTCAAACGAACCACAAACACTTGGGCTCTGAACTTGTTTAGCCTACGAAAACTTCCAACGTACACAGCCTCTCCTGCTCAATCTGGCCAGAGCTCAACACCGAAATTGCGAAAGTCCGGCGATTGCTCCTACAATAAAGGTGCCAGCCCTGAAAGCTCTTGCTGCTCCTCATCTCCCACTGGTAACCTCTCAAACGAACCACAAACACTTGGCTCTGAACTTGTTTAGCCTACGAAAACTTCCAACGTACACAGCCTCTCCTGCTCAATCTGGCCAGAGCTCAACACCGAAATTGCGAACGTCCAGCGATTGCTCCTACACTAAAGGTGCCAGCCCTGAAAGCTCTTGCTGCTCCTCATCTCCCACTGGTAACCTCTCAAACGAACCACAACACTTGCGCTCTGAACTTGTTAGCCTACGAAAACTTCCAACGTACACAGCCTCTCCTGCTCAATCTGGCCAGAGCTCAACACCGAAATTGCGAACGTCAGCGATTGCTCCTACACTAAAGCTGCCAGCCCTGAAAGCTCTTGCTGGTCCTCATCTCCCACTGGTAACCTCTCAAACGAACCACAAACACTTGGGCTCTGAACTTGTTTAGCCTACGAAAACTTCCAACGTACACAGCCTCTCCTGCTCAATCTGCCCGAAATTCAACACCGAAATTGCCAGCGTCCGGCGATTGCTCCTACACTAAAGGTGCCAGCCCTGAAAGCTCTTGCTGGTCCTCATCTCCCACTGGTAACCTCTCAAACGAACCACAAACACTTGCGCTCTGAACTTGTTTAGCCTACGAAAACTTCCAACGTACACAGCCTCTCCTGCTCAATCTGGCCAGAGCTCAACACCGAAAATGCGAACGTCCAGCGATTGCTCCTACACTAAAGGTGCCAGCCCTGAAAGCTCTTGCTGCTCCTCATCTCCCACTGGTAACCTCTCAAACGAACCACAAACACTTGGGCTCTGAACTTGTTTAGCCTACTAAAACTTCCAACGTACACAGCCTCTCCTGCTCAATCTGCCCGAAATTCAACACCGAAATTGCCAACGTCCGGCGATTGCTCCTACACTAAAGGTGCCAGCCCTGAAAGCTCTTGCTGCTCCTCATCTCCCACTGGTAACCTCTCAAACGAACCACAAACACTTGGGCTCTGAACTTGTTTAGCCTACGAAAACTTCCAACGTACACAGCCTCTCCTGCTCAATCTGCCCGAAATTCAACACTGAAATTGCGAACGTCCGGCGATTGCTCCTACACTAAAGGTGCCAGCCCTGAAAGCTCTTGCTGGTCCTCATCTCCCACTGGTAACCTCTCAAACGAACCACAAACACTTGCGCTCTGAACTTGTTTAGCCTACTAAAACTTCCAACGTACACAGCCTCTCCTGCTCAATCTGCCCGAAATTCAACACCGAAATTGCGAACATCGGTGATTGCTCCTACACTAAAGGTGCCAGCCCTGAAAGCTCTTGCTGGTCCTCATCTCCACTGGTAACCTCTCAAACGAACCACAAACACTTGGGCTCTGAACTTGTTTAGCCTACGAAAACTTCCAACGTACACAGCCTCTCCTGCTCAATCTGGCCAGAGCTCAACAA
>NW_026777093.1:0-52098 GCF_030936135.1 Gavia stellata
TGCAATCGCTGGACGTTCGCAATGTCGGTGTTGAGCTCTGGCCAGATTGAGCAGGAGAGGCTGTGTACGTTGGAAGTTTTAGTAGGCTAAACAAGTTCAGAGCCCAAGTGTTTGTGGTTCGTTTGAGAGGTTACCAGTGGGAGATGAGGACCAGCAAGAGCTTTCAGGGCTGGCACCTTTAGTGTAGGAGCAATCGCTGGACGTTCGCAATGTCGGTGTTGAGCTCTGGCCAGATTGAGCAGGAGAGGCTGTGTACGTTGGAAGTTTTAGTAGGCTAAACAAGTTCAGAGCCCAAGTGTTTGTGGTTCGTTTGAGAGGTTACCAGTGGGAGATGAGGACCAGCAAGAGCTTTCAGGGCTGGCACCTTTAGTGTAGGAGCAATCCTTGGACGTTCGCAATGTCGGTGTTGAGCTCTGGCCAGATTGAGCAGGAGAGGCTGTGTACGTTGGAAGTTTTAGTAGGCTAAACAAGTTCAGAGCCCAAGTGTTTGTGGTTCGTTTGAGAGGTTACCAGTGGGAGATGAGGACCAGCAAGAGCTTTCAGGGCTGGCACCTTTAGTGTAGGAGCAATCCCTGGACGTTCGCAATTTCGTTGTTGAATTTTGCCCAGATTGAGCAGGAGAGGCTGTGTACGTTGGACGTTTTAGTAGGCTAAACAAGTTCAGAGCCCAAGTGTTTGTGGTTCGTTTGGGAGGTTACCAGTGGGAGATGAGGACCAGCAAGAGCTTTCAGGGCTGGCACCTTTAGTGTAGGAGCAATCGCTGGACGTTCGCAATGTCGGTGTTGAGCTCTGGCCAGATTGAGCAGGAGAGGCTGTGTACGTTGGAAGTTTTAGTAGGCTAAACAAGTTCAGAGCCCAAGTGTTTGTGGTTCGTTTGAGAGGTTACCAGTGGGAGATGAGGACCAGCAAGAGCTTTCAGGGCTGGCACCTTTAGTGTAGGAGCAATCCCTGGACGTTCGCAATTTCGGTGTTGAGCTCTGGCCAGATTGAGCAGGAGAGGCTGTGTACGTTGGAAGTTTTAGTAGGCTAAACAAGTTCAGAGCCCAAGTGTTTGTGGTTCGTTTGAGAGGTTACCAGTGGGAGATGAGGACCAGCAAGAGCTTTCAGGGCTGGCACCTTTAGTGTAGGAGCAATCCTTGGACGTTCGCAATGTCGGTGTTGAGCTCTGGCCAGATTGAGCAGGAGAGGCTGTGTACGTTGGAAGTTTTAGTAGGCTAAACAAGTTCAGAGCCCAAGTGTTTGTGGTTCGTTTGAGAGGTTACCAGTGGGAGATGAGGACCAGCAAGAGCTTTCAGGGCTGGCACCTTTAGTGTAGGAGCAATCCCTGGACGTTCGCAATTTCGGTGTTGAATTTTGCCCAGATTGAGCAGGAGAGGCTGTGTACGTTGGAAGTTTTAGTAGGCTAAACAAGTTCAGAGCCCAAGTGTTTGTGGTTCGTTTGAGAGGTTACCAGTGGGAGATGAGGACCAGCAAGAGCTTTCAGGGCTGGCACCTTTAGTGTAGGAGCAATCGCTGGACGTTCGCAATGTCGGTGTTGAGCTCTGGCCAGATTGAGCAGGAGAGGCTGTGTACGTTGGAAGTTTTAGTAGGCTAAACAAGTTCAGAGCCCAAGTGTTTGTGGTTCGTTTGAGAGGTTACCAGTGGGAGATGAGGACCAGCAAGAGCTTTCAGGGCTGGCACCTTTAGTGTAGGAGCAATCGCTGGACGTTCGCAATTTCGGTGTTGAGCTCTGGCCAGATTGAGCAGGAGAGGCTGTGTACGTTGGAAGTTTTAGTAGGCTAAACAAGTTCAGAGCCCAAGTGTTTGTGGTTCGTTTGAGAGGTTACCAGTGGGAGATGAGGACCAGCAAGAGCTTTCAGGGCTGGCACCTTTAGTGTAGGAGCAATCCCTGGACGTTCGCAATGTCGGTGTTGAATTTTGCCCAGATTGAGCAGGAGAGGCTGTGTACGTTGGACGTTTTAGTAGGCTAAACAAGTTCAGAGCCCAAGTGTTTGTGGTTCGTTTGAGAGGTTACCAGTGGGAGATGAGGACCAGCAAGAGCTTTCAGGGCTGGCACCTTTAGTGTAGGAGCAATCGCTGGACGTTCGCAATGTCGGTGTTGAGCTCTGGCCAGATTGAGCAGGAGAGGCTGTGTACGTTGGAAGTTTTAGTAGGCTAAACAAGTTCAGAGCCCAAGTGTTTGTGGTTCGTTTGAGAGGTTACCAGTGGGAGATGAGGACCAGCAAGAGCTTTCAGGGCTGGCACCTTTAGTGTAGGAGCAATCGCTGGACGTTCGCAATTTCGGTGTTGAGCTCTGGCCAGATTGAGCAGGAGAGGCTGTGTACGTTGGAAGTTTTAGTAGGCTAAACAAGTTCAGAGCCCAAGTGTTTGTGGTTCGTTTGAGAGGTTACCAGTGGGAGATGAGGACCAGCAAGAGCTTTCAGGGCTGGCACCTTTAGTGTAGGAGCAATCCCTGGACGTTCGCAATTTCGGTGTTGAATTTTGCCCAGATTGAGCAGGAGAGGCTGTGTACGTTGGACGTTTTAGTAGGCTAAACAAGTTCAGAGCCCAAGTGTTTGTGGTTCGTTTGGGAGGTTACCAGTGGGAGATGAGGACCAGCAAGAGCTTTCAGGGCTGGCACCTTTAGTGTAGGAGCAATCGCTGGACGTTCGCAATGTCGGTGTTGAGCTCTGGCCAGATTAAGCAGGAGAGGCTGTGTACGTTGGAAGTTTTAGTAGGCTAAACAAGTTCAGAGCCCAAGTGTTTGTGGTTCGTTTGAGAGGTTACCAGTGGGAGATGAGGACCAGCAAGAGCTTTCAGGGCTGGCACCTTTAGTGTAGGAGCAATCCCTGGACGTTCGCAATTTCGTTGGTGAATTTTGGCCAGATTGAGCAGGAGAGGCTGTGTACGTTGGAAGTTTTAGTAGGCTAAACAAGTTCAGAGGCCAAGTGTTTGTGGTTCGTTTGAGAGGTTACCAGTGGGAGATGAGGACCAGCAAGAGCTTTCAGGGCTGGCACCTTTAGTGTAGGAGCAATCCCTGGACGTTCGCAATTTCGGAGTTGAGCTCTGGCCAGATTGAGCAGGAGAGGCTGTGTACGTTGGAAGTTTTAGTAGGCTAAACAAGTTCAGAGCCCAAGTGTTTGTGGTTCGTTTGAGAGGTTACCAGTGGGAGATGAGGACCAGCAAGAGCTTTCAGGGCTGGCACCTTTAGTGTAGGAGCAATCGCTGGACGTTCGCAATGTCGGTGTTGAGCTCTGGCCAGATTGAGCAGGAGAGGCTGTGTACGTTGGAAGTTTTAGTAGGCTAAACAAGTTCAGAGCCCAAGTGTTTGTGGTTCGTTTGAGAGGTTACCAGTGGGAGATGAGGACCAGCAAGAGCTTTCAGGGCTGGCACCTTTAGTGTAGGAGCAATCGCTGGACGTTCGCAATGTCGGTGTTGAGCTCTGGCCAGATTGAGCAGGAGAGGCTGTGTACGTTGGAAGTTTTAGTAGGCTAAACAAGTTCAGAGCCCAAGTGTTTGTGGTTCGTTTGAGAGGTTACCAGTGGGAGATGAGGACCAGCAAGAGCTTTCAGGGCTGGCACCTTTAGTGTAGGAGCAATCCTTGGACGTTCCCAATGTCGGTGTTGAGCTCTGGCCAGATTGAGCAGGAGAGGCTGTGTACGTTGGAAGTTTTAGTAGGCTAAACAAGTTCAGAGCCCAAGTGTTTGTGGTTCGTTTGAGAGGTTACCAGTGGGAGATGAGGACCAGCAAGAGCTTTCAGGGCTGGCACCTTTAGTGTAGGAGCAATCGCTGGACGTTCACAATGTCGGTGTTGAGCTCTGGCCAGATTGAGCAGGAGAGGCTGTGTACGTTGGAAGTTTTAGTAGGCTAAACAAGTTCAGAGCCCAAGTGTTTGTGGTTCGTTTGAGAGGTTACCAGTGGGAGATGAGGACCAGCAAGAGCTTTCAGGGCTGGCACCTTTAGTGTAGGAGCAATCCCTGGACGTTCGCAATTTCGGTGTTGAATTTTGCCCAGATTGAGCAGGAGAGGCTGTGTACGTTGGAAGTTTTAGTAGGCTAAACAAGTTCAGAGCCCAAGTGTTTGTGGTTCGTTTGAGAGGTTACCAGTGGGAGATGAGGACCAGCAAGAGCTTTCAGGGCTGGCACCTTTAGTGTAGGAGCAATCGCTGGACGTTCGCAATGTCGGTGTTGAGCTCTGGCCAGATTGAGCAGGAGAGGCTGTGTACGTTGGAAGTTTTAGTAGGCTAAACAAGTTCAGAGCCCAAGTGTTTGTGGTTCGTTTGAGAGGTTACCAGTGGGAGATGAGGACCAGCAAGAGCTTTCAGGGCTGGCACCTTTAGTGTAGGAGCAATCGCTGGACGTTCGCAATTTCGGTGTTGAGCTCTGGCCAGATTGAGCAGGAGAGGCTGTGTACGTTGGAAGTTTTAGTAGGCTAAACAAGTTCAGAGCCCAAGTGTTTGTGGTTCGTTTGAGAGGTTACCAGTGGGAGATGAGGACCAGCAAGAGCTTTCAGGGCTGGCACCTTTAGTGTAGGAGCAATCCCTGGACGTTCGCAATTTCGGTGTTGAATTTTGCCCAGATTGAGCAGGAGAGGCTGTGTACGTTGGACGTTTTAGTAGGCTAAACAAGTTCAGAGCCCAAGTGTTTGTGGTTCGTTTGAGAGGTTACCAGTGGGAGATGAGGACCAGCAAGAGCTTTCAGGGCTGGCACCTTTAGTGTAGGAGCAATCGCTGGACGTTCGCAATGTCGGTGTTGAGCTCTGGCCAGATTGAGCAGGAGAGGCTGTGTACGTTGGAAGTTTTAGTAGGCTAAACAAGTTCAGAGCCCAAGTGTTTGTGGTTCGTTTGAGAGGTTACCAGTGGGAGATGAGGACCAGCAAGAGCTTTCAGGGCTGGCACCTTTAGTGTAGGAGCAATCGCTGGACGTTCGCAATTTCGGTGTTGAGCTCTGGCCAGATTGAGCAGGAGAGGCTGTGTACGTTGGAAGTTTTAGTAGGCTAAACAAGTTCAGAGCCCAAGTGTTTGTGGTTCGTTTGAGAGGTTACCAGTGGGAGATGAGGACCAGCAAGAGCTTTCAGGGCTGGCACCTTTAGTGTAGGAGCAATCCCTGGACGTTCGCAATTTCGGTGTTGAATTTTGCCCAGATTGAGCAGGAGAGGCTGTGTACGTTGGACGTTTTAGTAGGCTAAACAAGTTCAGAGCCCAAGTGTTTGTGGTTCGTTTGGGAGGTTACCAGTGGGAGATGAGGACCAGCAAGAGCTTTCAGGGCTGGCACCTTTAGTGTAGGAGCAATCGCTGGACGTTCGCAATTTCGGTGTTGAGCTCTGGCCAGATTAAGCAGGAGAGGCTGTGTACGTTGGAAGTTTTAGTAGGCTAAACAAGTTCAGAGCCCAAGTGTTTGTGGTTCGTTTGAGAGGTTACCAGTGGGAGATGAGGACCAGCAAGAGCTTTCAGGGCTGGCACCTTTAGTGTAGGAGCAATCCCTGGACGTTCGCAATTTCGTTGGTGAATTTTGGCCAGATTGAGCAGGAGAGGCTGTGTACGTTGGAAGTTTTAGTAGGCTAAACAAGTTCAGAGGCCAAGTGTTTGTGGTTCGTTTGAGAGGTTACCAGTGGGAGATGAGGACCAGCAAGAGCTTTCAGGGCTGGCACCTTTAGTGTAGGAGCAATCGCTGGACGTTCGCAATTTCGGAGTTGAGCTCTGGCCAGATTGAGCAGGAGAGGCTGTGTACGTTGGAAGTTTTAGTAGGCTAAACAAGTTCAGAGGCCAAGTGTTTGTGGTTCGTTTGAGAGGTTACCAGTGGGAGATGAGGACCAGCAAGAGCTTTCAGGGCTGGCACCTTTAGTGTAGGAGCAATCGCTGGACGTTCGCAATGTCGGTGTTGAGCTCTGGCCAGATTGAGCAGGAGAGGCTGTGTACGTTGGAAGTTTTAGTAGGCTAAACAAGTTCAGAGCCCAAGTGTTTGTGGTTCGTTTGAGAGGTTACCAGTGGGAGATGAGGACCAGCAAGAGCTTTCAGGGCTGGCACCTTTAGTGTAGGAGCAATCCCTGGACGTTCGCAATGTCGGTGTTGAGCTCTGGCCAGATTGAGCAGGAGAGGCTGTGTACGTTGGAAGTTTTAGTAGGCTAAACAAGTTCAGAGCCCAAGTGTTTGTGGTTCGTTTGAGAGGTTACCAGTGGGAGATGAGGACCAGCAAGAGCTTTCAGGGCTGGCACCTTTAGTGTAGGAGCAATCCTTGGACGTTCCCAATGTCGGTGTTGAGCTCTGGCCAGATTGAGCAGGAGAGGTTGTGTACGTTGGAAGTTTTAGTAGGCTAAACAAGTTCAGAGCCCAAGTGTTTGTGGTTCGTTTGAGAGGTTACCAGTGGGAGATGAGGACCAGCAAGAGCTTTCAGGGCTGGCACCTTTAGTGTAGGAGCAATCGCTGGACGTTCACAATGTCGGTGTTGAGCTCTGGCCAGATTGAGCAGGAGAGGCTGTGTACGTTGGAAGTTTTAGTAGGCTAAACAAGTTCAGAGCCCAAGTGTTTGTGGTTCGTTTGAGAGGTTACCAGTGGGAGATGAGGACCAGCAAGAGCTTTCAGGGCTGGCACCTTTAGTGTAGGAGCAATCCCTGGACGTTCGCAATTTCGGTGTTGAGCTCTGGCCAGATTGAGCAGGAGAGGCTGTGTACGTTGGAAGTTTTAGTAGGCTAAACAAGTTCAGAGCCCAAGTGTTTGTGGTTCGTTTGAGAGGTTACCAGTGGGAGATGAGGACCAGCAAGAGCTTTCAGGGCTGGCACCTTTAGTGTAAGAGCAGTCGCTGGACGTTCGCAATTTCGTTGGTGAATTTTGGCCAGATTGAGCAGGAGAGGCTGTGTACGTTGGAAGTTTTAGTAGGCTAAACAAGTTCAGAGCCCAAGTGTTTGTGGTTCATTTGAGAGGTTACCAGTGGGAGATGAGGACCAGCAAGAGCTTTCAGGGCTGGCACCTTTAGTGTAGGAGCAATCCCTGGACGTTCACAATTTCGGTGTTGAATTTTGGCTGGATTGAGCAGGAGAGGCTGTGTACGTTGGAAGTTTTAGTAGGCTAAACAAGTTCAGAGCCCAAGTGTTTGTGGTTCGTTTGAGAGGTTACCAGTGGGAGATGAGGACCAGCAAGAGCTTTCAGGGCTGGCACCTTTAGTGTAGGAGCAATCGCTGGACGTTCGCAATGTCGGTGTTGAGCTCTGGCCAGATTGAGCAGGAGAGGCTGTGTACGTTGGAAGTTTTAGTAGGCTAAACAAGTTCAGAGCCCAAGTGTTTGTGGTTCGTTTGAGAGGTTACCAGTGGGAGATGAGGACCAGCAAGAGCTTTCAGGGCTGGCACCTTTAGTGTAGGAGCAATCGCTGGACGTTCGCAATGTCGGTGTTGAGCTCTGGCCAGATTGAGCAGGAGAGGCTGTGTACGTTGGAAGTTTTAGTGGGCTAAACAAGTTCAGAGCCCAAGTGTTTGTGGTTCGTTTGAGAGGTTACCAGTGGGAGATGAGGACCAGCAAGAGCTTTCAGGGCTGGCACCTTTAGTGTAGGAGCAATCGCTGGACGTTCGCAATGTCGGTGTTGAGCTCTGGCCAGATTGAGCAGGAGAGGCTGTGTACGTTGGAAGTTTTAGTAGGCTAAACAAGTTCAGAGGCCAAGTGTTTGTGGTTCGTTTGAGAGGTTACCAGTGGGAGATGAGGACCAGCAAGAGCTTTCAGGGCTGGCACCTTTAGTGTAGGAGCAATCCTTGGACGTTCGCAATTTCGGTGTTGAGCTCTGGCCAGATTGAGCAGGAGAGGCTGTGTACGTTGGAAGTTTTAGTAGGCTAAACAAGTTCAGAGCCCAAGTGTTTGTGGTTCGTTTGAGAGGTTACCAGTGGGAGATGAGGACCAGCAAGAGCTTTCAGGGCTGGCACCTTTAGTGTAGGAGCAATCGCTGGACGTTCGCAATTTCGGTGTTGAATTTTGCCCAGATTGAGCAGGAGAGGCTGTGTACGTTGGACGTTTTAGTAGGCTAAACAAGTTCAGAGCCCAAGTGTTTGTGGTTCATTTGAGAGGTTACCAGTGGGAGATGAGGACCAGCAAGAGCTTTCAGGGCTGGCACCTTTAGTGTAGGAGCAATCCCTGGACGTTCACAATTTCGGTGTTGAATTTTGGCTGGATTGAGCAGGAGAGGCTGTGTACGTTGGAAGTTTTAGTAGGCTAAACAAGTTCAGAGCCCAAGTGTTTGTGGTTCGTTTGAGAGGTTACCAGTGGGAGATGAGGACCAGCAAGAGCTTTCAGGGCTGGCACCTTTAGTGTAGGAGCAATCGCTGGACGTTCGCAATGTCGGTGTTGAGCTCTGGCCAGATTGAGCAGGAGAGGCTGTGTACGTTGGAAGTTTTAGTAGGCTAAACAAGTTCAGAGCCCAAGTGTTTGTGGTTCGTTTGAGAGGTTACCAGTGGGAGATGAGGACCAGCAAGAGCTTTCAGGGCTGGCACCTTTAGTGTAGGAGCAATCGCTGGACGTTCGCAATGTCGGTGTTGAGCTCTGGCCAGATTGAGCAGGAGAGGCTGTGTACGTTGGAAGTTTTAGTGGGCTAAACAAGTTCAGAGCCCAAGTGTTTGTGGTTCGTTTGAGAGGTTACCAGTGGGAGATGAGGACCAGCAAGAGCTTTCAGGGCTGGCACCTTTAGTGTAGGAGCAATCGCTGGACGTTCGCAATGTCGGTGTTGAGCTCTGGCCAGATTGAGCAGGAGAGGCTGTGTACGTTGGAAGTTTTAGTAGGCTAAACAAGTTCAGAGGCCAAGTGTTTGTGGTTCGTTTGAGAGGTTACCAGTGGGAGATGAGGACCAGCAAGAGCTTTCAGGGCTGGCACCTTTAGTGTAGGAGCAATCCTTGGACGTTCGCAATTTCGGTGTTGAGCTCTGGCCAGATTGAGCAGGAGAGGCTGTGTACGTTGGAAGTTTTAGTAGGCTAAACAAGTTCAGAGCCCAAGTGTTTGTGGTTCGTTTGAGAGGTTACCAGTGGGAGATGAGGACCAGCAAGAGCTTTCAGGGCTGGCACCTTTAGTGTAGGAGCAATCCCTGGACGTTCGCAATTTCGGTGTTGAATTTTGCCCAGATTGAGCAGGAGAGGCTGTGTACGTTGGACGTTTTAGTAGGCTAAACAAGTTCAGAGCCCAAGTGTTTGTGGTTCGTTTGGGAGGTTACCAGTGGGAGATGAGGACCAGCAAGAGCTTTCAGGGCTGGCACCTTTAGTGTAGGAGCAATCGCTGGACGTTCGCAATGTCGGTGTTGAGCTCTGGCCAGATTGAGCAGGAGAGGCTGTGTACGTTGGAAGTTTTAGTAGGCTAAACAAGTTCAGAGCCCAAGTGTTTGTGGTTCGTTTGAGAGGTTACCAGTGGGAGATGAGGACCAGCAAGAGCTTTCAGGGCTGGCACCTTTAGTGTAGGAGCAATCCCTGGACGTTCGCAATTTCGGTGTTGAGCTCTGGCCAGATTGAGCAGGAGAGGCTGTGTACGTTGGAAGTTTTAGTAGGCTAAACAAGTTCAGAGGCCAAGTGTTTGTGGTTCGTTTGAGAGGTTACCAGTGGGAGATGAGGACCAGCAAGAGCTTTCAGGGCTGGCACCTTTAGTGTAGGAGCAATCCTTGGACGTTCGCAATGTCGGTGTTGAGCTCTGGCCAGATTGAGCAGGAGAGGCTGTGTACGTTGGAAGTTTTAGTAGGCTAAACAAGTTCAGAGCCCAAGTGTTTGTGGTTCGTTTGAGAGGTTACCAGTGGGAGATGAGGACCAGCAAGAGCTTTCAGGGCTGGCACCTTTAGTGTAGGAGCAATCGCTGGACGTTCGCAATTTCGGTGTTGAGCTCTGGCCAGATTGAGCAGGAGAGGCTGTGTACGTTGGAAGTTTTAGTAGGCTAAACAAGTTCAGAGCCCAAGTGTTTGTGGTTCGTTTGAGAGGTTACCAGTGGGAGATGAGGACCAGCAAGAGCTTTCAGGGCTGGCACCTTTAGTGTAGGAGCAATCCCTGGACGTTCGCAATTTCGGTGTTGAATTTTGCCCAGATTGAGCAGGAGAGGCTGTGTACGTTGGACGTTTTAGTAGGCTAAACAAGTTCAGAGCCCAAGTGTTTGTGGTTCGTTTGAGAGGTTACCAGTGGGAGATGAGGACCAGCAAGAGCTTTCAGGGCTGGCACCTTTAGTGTAGGAGCAATCGCTGGACGTTCGCAATTTCGGTGTTGAGCTCTGGCCAGATTGAGCAGGAGAGGCTGTGTACGTTGGAAGTTTTAGTAGGCTAAACAAGTTCAGAGCCCAAGTGTTTGTGGTTCGTTTGAGAGGTTACCAGTGGGAGATGAGGACCAGCAAGAGCTTTCAGGGCTGGCACCTTTAGTGTAGGAGCAATCCCTGGACGTTCGCAATTTCGGTGTTGAATTTTGCCCAGATTGAGCAGGAGAGGCTGTGTACGTTGGACGTTTTAGTAGGCTAAACAAGTTCAGAGCCCAAGTGTTTGTGGTTCGTTTGGGAGGTTACCAGTGGGAGATGAGGACCAGCAAGAGCTTTCAGGGCTGGCACCTTTAGTGTAGGAGCAATCGCTGGACGTTCGCAATGTCGGTGTTGAGCTCTGGCCAGATTAAGCAGGAGAGGCTGTGTACGTTGGAAGTTTTAGTAGGCTAAACAAGTTCAGAGCCCAAGTGTTTGTGGTTCGTTTGAGAGGTTACCAGTGGGAGATGAGGACCAGCAAGAGCTTTCAGGGCTGGCACCTTTAGTGTAGGAGCAATCCCTGGACGTTCGCAATTTCGTTGGTGAATTTTGGCCAGATTGAGCAGGAGAGGCTGTGTACGTTGGAAGTTTTAGTAGGCTAAACAAGTTCAGAGGCCAAGTGTTTGTGGTTCGTTTGAGAGGTTACCAGTGGGAGATGAGGACCAGCAAGAGCTTTCAGGGCTGGCACCTTTAGTGTAGGAGCAATCCCTGGACGTTCGCAATTTCGGAGTTGAGCTCTGGCCAGATTGAGCAGGAGAGGCTGTGTACGTTGGAAGTTTTAGTAGGCTAAACAAGTTCAGAGCCCAAGTGTTTGTGGTTCGTTTGAGAGGTTACCAGTGGGAGATGAGGACCAGCAAGAGCTTTCAGGGCTGGCACCTTTAGTGTAGGAGCAATCGCTGGACGTTCGCAATTTCGGTGTTGAATTTTGCCCAGATTGAGCAGGAGAGGCTGTGTACGTTGGACGTTTTAGTAGGCTAAACAAGTTCAGAGCCCAAGTGTTTGTGGTTCGTTTGGGAGGTTACCAGTGGGAGATGAGGACCAGCAAGAGCTTTCAGGGCTGGCACCTTTAGTGTAGGAGCAATCGCTGGACGTTCGCAATGTCGGTGTTGAGCTCTGGCCAGATTAAGCAGGAGAGGCTGTGTACGTTGGAAGTTTTAGTAGGCTAAACAAGTTCAGAGGCCAAGTGTTTGTGGTTCGTTTGAGAGGTTACCAGTGGGAGATGAGGACCAGCAAGAGCTTTCAGGGCTGGCACCTTTAGTGTAGGAGCAATCCCTGGACGTTCGCAATTTCGGAGTTGAGCTCTGGCCAGATTGAGCAGGAGAGGCTGTGTACGTTGGAAGTTTTAGTAGGCTAAACAAGTTCAGAGGCCAAGTGTTTGTGGTTCGTTTGAGAGGTTACCAGTGGGAGATGAGGACCAGCAAGAGCTTTCAGGGCTGGCACCTTTAGTGTAGGAGCAATCGCTGGACGTTCGCAATGTCGGTGTTGAGCTCTGGCCAGATTGAGCAGGAGAGGCTGTGTACGTTGGAAGTTTTAGTAGGCTAAACAAGTTCAGAGCCCAAGTGTTTGTGGTTCGTTTGAGAGGTTACCAGTGGGAGATGAGGACCAGCAAGAGCTTTCAGGGCTGGCACCTTTAGTGTAGGAGCAATCGCTGGACGTTCGCAATGTCGGTGTTGAGCTCTGGCCAGATTGAGCAGGAGAGGCTGTGTACGTTGGAAGTTTTAGTAGGCTAAACAAGTTCAGAGCCCAAGTGTTTGTGGTTCGTTTGAGAGGTTACCAGTGGGAGATGAGGACCAGCAAGAGCTTTCAGGGCTGGCACCTTTAGTGTAGGAGCAATCCTTGGACGTTCCCAATGTCGGTGTTGAGCTCTGGCCAGATTGAGCAGGAGAGGTTGTGTACGTTGGAAGTTTTAGTAGGCTAAACAAGTTCAGAGGCCAAGTGTTTGTGGTTCGTTTGAGAGGTTACCAGTGGGAGATGAGGACCAGCAAGAGCTTTCAGAGCTGGCACCTTTAGTGTAGGAGCAATCGCTGGACGTTCACAATGTCGGTGTTGAGCTCTGGCCAGATTGAGCAGGAGAGGCTGTGTACGTTGGAAGTTTTAGTAGGCTAAACAAGTTCAGAGCCCAAGTGTTTGTGGTTCGTTTGAGAGGTTACCAGTGGGAGATGAGGACCAGCAAGAGCTTTCAGGGGTGGCACCTTTAGTGTAGGAGCAATCCCTGGACGTTCGCAATTTCGGTGTTGAGCTCTGGCCAGATTGAGCAGGAGAGGCTGTGTACGTTGGAAGTTTTAGTAGGCTAAACAAGTTCAGAGCCCAAGTGTTTGTGGTTCGTTTGAGAGGTTACCAGTGGGAGATGAGGACCAGCAAGAGCTTTCAGGGCTGGCACCTTTAGTGTAAGAGCAGTCGCTGGACGTTCGCAATTTCGTTGGTGAATTTTGGCCAGATTGAGCAGGAGAGGCTGTGTACGTTGGAAGTTTTAGTAGGCTAAACAAGTTCAGAGCCCAAGTGTTTGTGGTTCGTTTGAGAGGTTACCAGTGGGAGATGAGGACCAGCAAGAGCTTTCAGGGCTGGCACCTTTAGTGTAGGAGCAATCCCTGGACGTTCACAATTTCGGTGTTGAATTTTGGCTGGATTGAGCAGGAGAGGCTGTGTACGTTGGAAGTTTTAGTAGGCTAAACAAGTTCAGAGGCCAAGTGTTTGTGGTTCGTTTGAGAGGTTACCAGTGGGAGATGAGGACCAGCAAGAGCTTTCAGGGCTGGCACCTTTAGTGTAGGAGCAATCGCTGGACGTTCGCAATGTCGGTGTTGAGCTCTGGCCAGATTGAGCAGGAGAGGCTGTGTACGTTGGAAGTTTTAGTAGGCTAAACAAGTTCAGAGCCCAAGTGTTTGTGGTTCGTTTGAGAGGTTACCAGTGGGAGATGAGGACCAGCAAGAGCTTTCAGGGCTGGCACCTTTAGTGTAGGAGCAATCGCTGGACGTTCGCAATGTCGGTGTTGAGCTCTGGCCAGATTGAGCAGGAGAGGCTGTGTACGTTGGAAGTTTTAGTGGGCTAAACAAGTTCAGAGCCCAAGTGTTTGTGGTTCGTTTGAGAGGTTACCAGTGGGAGATGAGGACCAGCAAGAGCTTTCAGGGCTGGCACCTTTAGTGTAGGAGCAATCGCTGGACGTTCGCAATGTCGGTGTTGAGCTCTGGCCAGATTGAGCAGGAGAGGCTGTGTACGTTGGAAGTTTTAGTAGGCTAAACAAGTTCAGAGGCCAAGTGTTTGTGGTTCGTTTGAGAGGTTACCAGTGGGAGATGAGGACCAGCAAGAGCTTTCAGGGCTGGCACCTTTAGTGTAGGAGCAATCCTTGGACGTTCGCAATTTCGGTGTTGAGCTCTGGCCAGATTGAGCAGGAGAGGCTGTGTACGTTGGAAGTTTTAGTAGGCTAAACAAGTTCAGAGCCCAAGTGTTTGTGGTTCGTTTGAGAGGTTACCAGTGGGAGATGAGGACCAGCAAGAGCTTTCAGGGCTGGCACCTTTAGTGTAGGAGCAATCCCTGGACGTTCGCAATTTCGGTGTTGAATTTTGCCCAGATTGAGCAGGAGAGGCTGTGTACGTTGGACGTTTTAGTAGGCTAAACAAGTTCAGAGCCCAAGTGTTTGTGGTTCGTTTGGGAGGTTACCAGTGGGAGATGAGGACCAGCAAGAGCTTTCAGGGCTGGCACCTTTAGTGTAGGAGCAATCGCTGGACGTTCGCAATGTCGGTGTTGAGCTCTGGCCAGATTGAGCAGGAGAGGCTGTGTACGTTGGAAGTTTTAGTAGGCTAAACAAGTTCAGAGCCCAAGTGTTTGTGGTTCGTTTGAGAGGTTACCAGTGGGAGATGAGGACCAGCAAGAGCTTTCAGGGCTGGCACCTTTAGTGTAGGAGCAATCCCTGGACGTTCGCAATTTCGGTGTTGAGCTCTGGCCAGATTGAGCAGGAGAGGCTGTGTACGTTGGAAGTTTTAGTAGGCTAAACAAGTTCAGAGCCCAAGTGTTTGTGGTTCGTTTGAGAGGTTACCAGTGGGAGATGAGGACCAGCAAGAGCTTTCAGGGCTGGCACCTTTAGTGTAGGAGCAATCCTTGGACGTTCGCAATGTCGGTGTTGAGCTCTGGCCAGATTGAGCAGGAGAGGCTGTGTACGTTGGAAGTTTTAGTAGGCTAAACAAGTTCAGAGCCCAAGTGTTTGTGGTTCGTTTGAGAGGTTACCAGTGGGAGATGAGGACCAGCAAGAGCTTTCAGGGCTGGCACCTTTAGTGTAGGAGCAATCCCTGGACGTTTGCAATTTCGGTGTTGAGCTCTGGCCAGATTGAGCAGGAGAGGCTGTGTACGTTGGAAGTTTTAGTAGCCTAAACAAGTTCAGAGCCCAAGTGTTTGTGGTTCGTTTGAGAGGTTACCAGTGGGAGATGAGGAGCAGCAAGAGCTTTCAGGGCTGGCACCTTTAGTGTAGGAGCAATCTCTGGACGTTCGCAATGTCGGTGTTGAGCTCTGGCCAGATTGAGCAGGAGAGGCTGTGTACGTTGGAAGTTTTAGTAGGCTAAACAAGTTCAGAGGCCAAGTGTTTGTGGTTCGTTTGAGAGGTTACCAGTGGGAGATGAGGACCAGCAAGAGCTTTCAGGGCTGGCACCTTTAGTGTAGGAGCAATCCCTGGACGTTCGCAATTTCGTTGGTGAATTTTGGCCAGATTGAGCAGGAGAGGCTGTGTACATTGGAAGTTTTAGTAGGCTAAACAAGTTCAGAGCCCAAGTGTTTGTGGTTCGTTTGAGAGGTTACCAGTGGGAGATGAGGACCAGCAAGAGCTTTCAGGGCTGGCACCTTTAGTGTAGGAGCAATCGCTGGACGTTCGCAATGTCGGTGTTGAGCTCTGGCCAGATTGAGCAGGAGAGGCTGTGTACGTTGGAAGTTTTAGTAGCCTAAACAAGTTCAGAGGCCAAGTGTTTGTGGTTCGTTTGAGAGGTTACCAGTGGGAGATGAGGACCAGCAAGAGCTTTCATGGCTGGCACCTTTAGTGTAGGAGTAATCGCTGGACGTTCGCAATGTCGGTGTTGAGCTCTGGCCAGATTGAGCAGGAGAGGCTGTGTACGTTGGAAGTTTTAGTAGGCTAAACAAGTTCAGAGCCCAAGTGTTTGTGGTTCGTTTGAGAGGTTACCAGTTGGAGATGAGGACCAGCAAGAGCTTTCAGGGCTGGCACCTTTAGTGTAGGAGCAATCCCTGGACGTTCGCAATTTCGGTGTTGAATTTTGGCCAGATTGAGCAGGAGAGGCTGTGTACGTTGGAAGTTTAAGTAGGCTAAACAAGTTCAGAGCCCAAGTGTTTGTGGTTCGTTCGAGAGGTTACCAGTGGGAGATGAGGACCAGCAAGAGCTTTCAGGGCTGGCACCTTTAGTGTAGGAGCAATTGCTGGACGTTCACAATTTCGGAGTTGAGCTCTGGCCAGATTGAGCAGGAGAGGCTGTGTACGTTGGAAGTTTTCGTAGGCTAAACAAGTTCAGAGCCCAAGTGTTTGTGGTTCGTTTGAGAGGTTACCAGTGGGAGATGAGGACCAGCAAGAGCTTTCAGGGCTGGCACCTTTAGTGTAGGAGCAATCGCTGGACGTTCGCAAGTTCGGAGTTGAGCTCTGGCCAGATTGAGCAGGAGAGGCTGTGTACGTTGGAAGTTTTAGTAGGCTAAACAAGTTCAGAGCCCAAGTGTTTGTGGTTCGTTTGAGAGGTTACCAGTGGGAGATGAGGACCAGCAAGAGCTTTCAGGGCCGGCACCTTTAGTGTAGGAGCAATCCCTGGACGTTCGCAATTTCGGAGTTGAGCTCTGGCCAGATTGAGCAGGAGAGGCTGTGTACGTTGGAAGTTTTAGTAGGCTAAACAAGTTCAGAGCCCAAGTGTTTGTGGTTCGTTTGAGAGGTTACCAGTGGGAGATGAGGACCAGCAAGAGCTTTCAGGGCTGGCACCTTTAGTGTAGGAGCAATCACTGGACGTTCGCAATTTCGGTGTTGAGCTCTGGCCAGATTGAGCAGGAGAGGCTGTGTACGTTGGAAGTTTTAGTAGGCTAAACAAGTTCAGAGCCCAAGTGTTTGTGGTTCGTTTGAGAGGTTACCAGTGGGAGATGAGGACCAGCAAGAGCTTTCAGGGCTGGCACCTTTAGTGTAGGAGCAATCGCTGGACGTTCGCAATTTCGGTGTTGAGCTCTGGCCAGATTGAGCAGGAGAGGCTGTGTACGTTGGAAGTTTTAGTAGGCTAAACAAGTTCAGAGCCCAAGTGTTTGTGGTTCGTTTGAGAGGTTACCAGTGGGAGATGAGGAGCAGCAAGAGCTTTCAGGGCTGGCACCTTTAGTGTAGGAGCAATCGCTGGACGTTCGCAATGTCGGTGTTGAGCTCTGGCCAGATTGAGCAGGAGAGGCTGTGTACGTTGGAAGTTTTAGTAGGCTAAACAAGTTCAGAGCCCAAGTGTTTGTGGTTCGTTTGAGAGGTTACCAGTGGGAGATGAGGACCAGCAAGAGCTTTCAGGGCTGGCACCTTTAGTGTAGGAGCAATCCCTGGACGTTCGCAATTTCGGTGTTGAGCTCTGGCCAGATTGAGCAGGAGAGGCTGTGTACGTTGGAAGTTTTAGTAGGCTAAACAAGTTCAGAGCCCAAGTGTTTGTGGTTCGTTTGAGAGGTTACCAGTGGGAGATGAGGACCAGCAAGAGCTTTCAGGGCTGGCACCTTTAGTGTAGGAGCAATCGCTGGACGTTCGCAATTTCGGTGTTGAGCTCTGGCCAGATTGAGCAGGAGAGGCTGTGTACGTTGGAAGTTTTAGTAGGCTAAACAAGTTCAGAGCCCAAGTGTTTGTGGTTCGTTTGAGAGGTTACCAGTGGGAGATGAGGACCAGCAAGAGCTTTCAGGGCTGGCACCTTTAGTGTAGGAGCAATCGCTGGACGTTCGCAATGTCGGTGTTGAGCTCTGGCCAGATTGAGCAGGAGAGGCTGTGTACGTTGGAAGTTTTAGTAGGCTAAACAAGTTCAGAGCCCAAGTGTTTGTGGTTCGTTTGAGAGGTTAACAGTGGGAGATGAGGACCAGCAAGAGCTTTCAGGGCTGGCACCTTTAGTGTAGGAGCAATCGCTGGACGTTCGCAATTTCGGTGTTGAGCTCTGGCCAGATTGAGCAGGAGAGGCTGTGTACGTTGGAAGTTTTAGTAGGCTAAACAAGTTCAGAGCCCAAGTGTTTGTGGTTCGTTTGAGAGGTTACCAGTGGGAGATGAGGACCAGCAAGAGCTTTCAGGGCTGGCACCTTTAGTGTAGGAGCAATCCCTGGACGTTCGCAATTTCGTTGGTGAATTTTGGCCAGATTGAGCAGGAGAGGCTGTGTACGTTGGAAGTTTTAGTAGGCTAAACAAGTTCAGAGCCCAAGTGTTTGTGGTTCGTTTGAGAGGTTACCAGTGGGAGATGAGGACCAGCAAGAGCTTTCAGGGCTGGCACCTTTAGTGTAGGAGCAATCCTTGGACGTTCACAAGTTCGGAGTTGAGCTCTGGCCAGATTGAGCAGGAGAGGCTGTGTACGTTGGAAGTTTTAGTAGGCTAAACAAGTTCAGAGCCCAAGTGTTTGTGGTTCGTTTGAGAGGTTACCAGTGGGAGATGAGGACCAGCAAGAGCTTTCAGGGCTGGCACCTTTAGTGTAGGAGCAATCCTTGGACGTTCACAATTTCGGTGTTGAGCTCTGGCCAGATTGAGCAGGAGAGGCTGTGTACGTTGGAAGTTTTAGTAGGCTAAACAAGTTCAGAGCCCAAGTGTTTGTGGTTCGTTTGAGAGGTTACCAGTGGGAGATGAGGACCAGCAAGAGCTTTCAGGGCTGGCACCTTTAGTGTAGGAGCAATCTCTGGACGTTCGCAATGTCGGTGTTGAGCTCTGGCCAGATTGAGCAGGAGAGGCTGTGTACGTTGGAAGTTTTAGTAGGCTAAACAAGTTCAGAGCCCAAGTGTTTGTGGTTCGTTTGAGAGGTTACCAGTTGGAGATGAGGACCAGCAAGAGCTTTCAGGGCTGGCACCTTTAGTGTAGGAGCAATCCCTGGACGTTCGCAATTTCGGTGTTGAATTTTGGCCAGATTGAGCAGGAGAGGCTGTGTACGTTGGAAGTTTTAGTAGGCTAAACAAGTTCAGAGCCCAAGTGTTTGTGGTTCGTTTGAGAGGTTACCAGTGGGAGATGAGGACCAGCAAGAGCTTTCAGGGCTGGCACCTTTAGTGTAGGAGCAATCCCTGGACGTTCGCAATTTCGGAGTTGAGCTCTGGCCAGATTGAGCAGGAGAGGCTGTGTACGTTGGAAGTTTTAGTAGGCTAAACAAGTTCAGAGCCCAAGTGTTTGTGGTTCGTTTGAGAGGTTACCAGTGGGAGATGAGGACCAGCAAGAGCTTTCAGGGCTGGCACCTTTAGTGTAGGAGCAATCGCTGGACGTTCGCAATTTCGGTGTTGACCTCTGGCCAGATTGAGCAGGAGAGGCTGTGTACGTTGGAAGTTTTCGTAGGCTAAACAAGTTCAGAGCCCAAGTGTTTGTGGTTCGTTTGAGAGGTTACCAGTGGGAGATGAGGACCAGCAAGAGCTTTCAGGGCTGGCACCTTTAGTGTAGGAGCAATCGCTGGACGTTCGCAATGTCGGTGTTGAGCTCTGGCCAGATTGAGCAGGAGAGGCTGTGTACGTTGGAAGTTTTAGTAGGCTAAACAAGTTCAGAGCCCAAGTGTTTGTGGTTCGTTTGAGAGGTTACCAGTGGGAGATGAGGACCAGCAAGAGCTTTCAGGGCTGGCACCTTTAGTGTAGGAGCAATCCTGGACGTTCGCAATGTCGGAGTTGAGCTCTGGCCAGATTGAGCAGGAGAGGCTGTGTACGTTGGAAGTTTTAGTAGGCTAAACAAGTTCAGAGGCCAAGTGTTTGTGGTTCGTTTGAGAGGTTACCAGTGGGGGATGAGGACCAGCAAGAGCTTTCAGGGCTGGCACCTTTAGTGTAGGAGCAATCCTTGGACGTTCGCAATTTCGGAGTTGAGCTCTGGCCAGATTGAGCAGGAGAGGCTGTGTACGTTGGAAGTTTTAGTAGGCTAAACAAGTTCAGAGCCCAAGTGTTTGTGGTTCGTTTGAGAGGTTACCAGTGGGAGATGAGGACCAGCAAGAGCTTTCAGGGCTGGCACCTTTAGTGTAGGAGCAATCGCTGGACGTTCGCAATTTCGGAGTTGAGCTCTGGCCAGATTGAGCAGGAGAGGCTGTGTACGTTGGAAGTTTTAGTAGGCTAAACAAGTTCAGAGCCCAAGTGTTTGTGGTTCGTTTGAGAGGTTACCAGTGGGAGATGAGGAGCAGCAAGAGCTTTCAGGGCTGGCACCTTTAGTGTAGGAGCAATCGCTGGACGTTTGCAATTTCGGTGTTGAGCTCTGGCCAGATTGAGCAGGAGAGGCTGTGTATGTTGGAAGTTTTCGTAGGCTAAACAAGTTCAGAGCCCAAGTGTTTGTGGTTCGTTTGAGAGGTTACCAGTGGGAGATGAGGACCAGCAAGAGCTTTCAGGGCTGGCACCTTTAGTGTAGGAGCAATCGCTGGACGTTCGCAATTTCGGTGTTGAGCTCTGGCCAGATTGAGCAGGAGAGGCTGTGTACGTTGGAAGTTTTAGTAGGCTAAACAAGTTCAGAGCCCAAGTGTTTGTGGTTCGTTTGAGAGGTTACCAGTGGGAGATGAGGACCAGCAAGAGCTTTCAGGGCTGGCACCTTTAGTGTAGGAGCAATCCCTGGACGTTCGCAATTTCGTTGGTGAATTTTGGCCAGATTGAGCAGGAGAGGCTGTGTACGTTGGAAGTTTTAGTAGGCTAAACAAGTTCAGAGCCCAAGTGTTTGTGGTTCGTTTGAGAGGTTACCAGTGGGAGATGAGGACCAGCAAGAGCTTTCAGGGCTGGCACCTTTAGTGTAGGAGCAATCGCTGGACGTTCGCAATTTCGGAGTTGAGCTCTGGCCAGATTGAGCAGGAGAGGCTGTGTACGTTGGAAGTTTTAGTAGGCTAAACAAGTTCAGAGCCCAAGTGTTTGTGGTTCGTTTGAGAGGTTACCAGTGGGAGATGAGGACCAGCAAGAGCTTTCAGGGCTGGCACCTTTAGTGTAGGAGCAATCCTTGGACGTTCACAATTTCGGTGTTGAGCTCTGGCCAGATTGAGCAGGAGAGGCTGTGTACGTTGGAAGTTTTAGTAGGCTAAACAAGTTCAGAGGCCAAGTGTTTGTGGTTCGTTTGAGAGGTTACCAGTGGGAGATGAGGACCAGCAAGAGCTTTCAGGGCTGGCACCTTTAGTGTAGGAGCAATCCCTGGACGTTCGCAATGTCGGTGTTGAGCTCTGGCCAGATTGAGCAGGAGAGGCTGTGTACGTTGGAAGTTTTAGTAGGCTAAACAAGTTCAGAGCCCAAGTGTTTGTGGTTCGTTTGAGAGGTTACCAGTTGGAGATGAGGACCAGCAAGAGCTTTCAGGGCTGGCACCTTTAGTGTAGGAGCAATCCCTGGACGTTCGCAATTTCGGTGTTGAATTTTGGCCAGATTGAGCAGGAGAGGCTGTGTACGTTGGAAGTTTTAGTAGGCTAAACAAGTTCAGAGCCCAAGTGTTTGTGGTTCGTTTGAGAGGTTACCAGTGGGAGATGAGGACCAGCAAGAGCTTTCAGGGCTGGCACCTTTAGTGTAGGAGCAATCCCTGGACGTTCACAATTTCGGTGTTGAGCTCTGGCCAGATTGAGCAGGAGAGGCTGTGTACGTTGGAAGTTTTAGTAGGCTAAACAAGTTCAGAGCCCAAGTGTTTGTGGTTCGTTTGAGAGGTTACCAGTGGGAGATGAGGACCAGCAAGAGCTTTCAGGGCTGGCACCTTTAGTGTAGGAGCAATCGCTGGACGTTCGCAATGTCGGTGTTGAGCTCTGGCCAGATTGAGCAGGAGAGGCTGTGTACGTTGGAAGTTTTAGTAGGCTAAACAAGTTCAGAGCCCAAGTGTTTGTGGTTCGTTTGAGAGGTTACCAGTGGGAGATGAGGACCAGCAAGAGCTTTCAGGGCTGGCACCTTTAGTGTAGGAGCAATCGCTGGACGTTCGCAATGTCGGTGTTGAGCTCTGGCCAGATTGAGCAGGAGAGGCTGTGTACGTTGGAAGTTTTAGTAGGCTAAACAAGTTCAGAGCCCAAGTGTTTGTGGTTCGTTTGAGAGGTTACCAGTGGGAGATGAGGACCAGCAAGAGCTTTCAGGGCCGGCACCTTTAGTGTAGGAGCAATCCCTGGACGTTCGCAATTTCGGTGTTGAGCTCTGGCCAGATTGAGCAGGAGAGGCTGTGTACGTTGGAAGTTTTAGTAGGCTAAACAAGTTCAGAGCCCAAGTGTTTGTGGTTCGTTTGAGAGGTTACCAGTTGGAGATGAGGACCAGCAAGAGCTTTCAGGGCTGGCACCTTTAGTGTAGGAGCAATCCCTGGACGTTCGCAATTTCGGTGTTGAATTTTGGCCAGATTGAGCAGGAGAGGCTGTGTACGTTGGAAGTTTTAGTAGGCTAAACAAGTTCAGAGCCCAAGTGTTTGTGGTTCGTTTGAGAGGTTACCAGTGGGAGATGAGGACCAGCAAGAGCTTTCAGGGCTGGCACCTTTAGTGTAGGAGCAATCCCTGGACGTTCACAATTTCGGAGTTGAGCTCTGGCCAGATTGAGCAGGAGAGGCTGTGTACGTTGGAAGTTTTAGTAGGCTAAACAAGTTCAGAGCCCAAGTGTTTGTGGTTCGTTTGAGAGGTTACCAGTGGGAGATGAGGACCAGCAAGAGCTTTCAGGGCTGGCACCTTTAGTGTAGGAGCAATCGCTGGACGTTCGCAATGTCGGTGTTGAGCTCTGGCCAGATTGAGCAGGAGAGGCTGTGTACGTTGGAAGTTTTCGTAGGCTAAACAAGTTCAGAGCCCAAGTGTTTGTGGTTCGTTTGAGAGGTTACCAGTGGGAGATGAGGACCAGCAAGAGCTTTCAGGGCTGGCACCTTTAGTGTAGGAGCAATCCCTGGACATTCACAATTTCGGTGTTGTATTTTGGCCGGATTGAGCAGGAGAGGCTGTGTACGTTGGAAGTTTTAGTAGGCTAAACAAGTTCAGAGCCCAAGTGTTTGTGGTTCGTTTGAGAGGTTACCAGTGGGAGATGAGGACCAGCAAGAGCTTTCAGGGCTGGCACCTTTAGTGTAGGAGCAATCGCTGGACGTTCGCAATGTCGGTGTTGAGCTCTGGCCAGATTGAGCAGGAGAGGCTGTGTACGTTGGAAGTTTTAGTAGGCTAAACAAGTTCAGAGCCCAAGTGTTTGTGGTTCGTTTGAGAGGTTACCAGTGGGAGATGAGGACCAGCAAGAGCTTTCAGGGCTGGCACCTTTAGTGTAGGAGCAATCTCTGGACGTTCGCAATGTCGGTGTTGAGCTCTGGCCAGATTGAGCAGGAGAGGCTGTGTACGTTGGAAGTTTTAGTAGGCTAAACAAGTTCAGAGCCCAAGTGTTTGTGGTTCGTTTGAGAGGTTACCAGTGGGAGATGAGGACCAGCAAGAGCTTTCAGGGCTGGCACCTTTAGTGTAGGAGCAATCTCTGGACGTTCGCAATGTCGGTGTTGAGCTCTGGCCAGATTGAGCAGGAGAGGCTGTGTACGTTGGAAGTTTTAGTAGGCTAAACAAGTTCAGAGCCCAAGTGTTTGTGGTTCGTTTGAGAGGTTACCAGTGGGAGATGAGGACCAGCAAGAGCTTTCAGGGCTGGCACCTTTAGTGTAGGAGCAATCGCTGGACGTTCGCAATGTCGGTGTTGAGCTCTGGCCAGATTGAGCAGGAGAGGCTGTGTACGTTGGAAGTTTTAGTAGGCTAAACAAGTTCAGAGGCCAAGTGTTTGTGGTTCGTTTGAGAGGTTACCAGTTGGAGATGAGGACCAGCAAGAGCTTTCAGGGCTGGCACCTTTAGTGTAGGAGCAATCCCTGGACGTTCGCAATTTCGGTGTTGAATTTTGGCCAGATTGAGCAGGAGAGGCTGTGTACGTTGGAAGTTTTAGTAGGCTAAACAAGTTCAGAGCCCAAGTGTTTGTGGTTCGTTTGAGAGGTTACCAGTGGGAGATGAGGACCAGCAAGAGCTTTCAGGGCTGGCACCTTTAGTGTAGGAGCAATCCCTGGACGATCACAATTTCGGAGTTGAGCTCTGGCCAGATTGAGCAGGAGAGGCTGTGTACGTTGGAAGTTTTAGTAGGCTAAACAAGTTCAGAGCCCAAGTGTTTGTGGTTCGTTTGAGAGGTTACCAGTGGGAGATGAGGACCAGCAAGAGCTTTCAGGGCTGGCACCTTTAGTGTAGGAGCAATCGCTGGACGTTCGCAATGTCGGTGTTGAGCTCTGGCCAGATTGAGCAGGAGAGGCTGTGTACGTTGGAAGTTTTCGTAGGCTAAACAAGTTCAGAGCCCAAGTGTTTGTGGTTCGTTTGAGAGGTTACCAGTGGGAGATGAGGACCAGCAAGAGATTTCAGGGCTGGCACCTTTAGTGTAGGAGCAATCCCTGGACATTCACAATTTCGGTGTTGTATTTTGGCCGGATTGAGCAGGAGAGGCTGTGTACGTTGGAAGTTTTAGTAGGCTAAACAAGTTCAGAGCCCAAGTGTTTGTTGTTCGTTTGAGAGGTTACCAGTGGGAGATGAGGACCAGCAAGAGCTTTCAGGGCTGGCACCTTTAGTGTAGGAGCAATCGCTGGACGTTCGCAATGTCGGTGTTGAGCTCTGGCCAGATTGAGCAGGAGAGGCTGTGTACGTTGGAAGTTTTAGTAGGCTAAACAAGTTCAGAGCCCAAGTGTTTGTGGTTCGTTTGAGAGGTTACCAGTGGGAGATGAGGACCAGCAAGAGCTTTCAGGGCTGGCACCTTTAGTGTAGGAGCAATCTCTGGACGTTCGCAATGTCGGTGTTGAGCTCTGGCCAGATTGAGCAGGAGAGGCTGTGTACGTTGGAAGTTTTAGTAGGCTAAACAAGTTCAGAGCCCAAGTGTTTGTGGTTCGTTTGAGAGGTTACCAGTTGGAGATGAGGACCAGCAAGAGCTTTCAGGGCTGGCACCTTTAGTGTAGGAGCAATCCCTGGACGTTCGCAATTTCGGTGTTGAATTTTGGCCAGATTGAGCAGGAGAGGCTGTGTACGTTGGAAGTTTTAGTAGGCTAAACAAGTTCAGAGCCCAAGTGTTTGTGGTTCGTTTGAGAGGTTACCAGTGGGAGATGAGGACCAGCAAGAGCTTTCAGGGCTGGCACCTTTAGTGTAGGAGCAATCCCTGGACGTTCACAATTTCGGAGTTGAGCTCTGGCCAGATTGAGCAGGAGAGGCTGTGTACGTTGGAAGTTTTAGTAGGCTAAACAAGTTCAGAGCCCAAGTGTTTGTGGTTCGTTTGAGAGGTTACCAGTGGGAGATGAGGACCAGCAAGAGCTTTCAGGGCTGGCACCTTTAGTGTAGGAGCAATCCCTGGACGTTCGCAATGTCGGTGTTGAGCTCTGGCCAGATTGAGCAGGAGAGGCTGTGTACGTTGGAAGTTTTAGTAGGCTAAACAAGTTCAGAGCCCAAGTGTTTGTGGTTCGTTTGAGAGGTTACCAGTGGGAGATGAGGACCAGCAAGAGCTTTCAGGGCTGGCACCTTTAGTGTAGGAGCAATCCCTGGACATTCACAATTTCGGTGTTGTATTTTGGCCGGATTGAGCAGGAGAGGCTGTGTACGTTGGAAGTTTTAGTAGGCTAAACAAGTTCAGAGCCCCAGTGTTTGTGGTTCGTTTGAGAGGTTACCAGTGGGAGATGAGGACCAGCAAGAGCTTTCAGGGCTGGCACCTTTAGTGTAGGAGCAATCGCTGGACGTTCGCAATGTCGGTGTTGAGCTCTGGCCAGATTGAGCAGGAGAGGCTGTGTACGTTGGAAGTTTTAGTAGGCTAAACAAGTTCAGAGGCCAAGTGTTTGTGGTTCGTTTGAGAGGTTACCAGTGGGAGATGAGGACCAGCAAGAGCTTTCAGGGCTGGCACCTTTAGTGTAGGAGCAATCGCTGGACGTTCGCAATGTCGGTGTTGAGCTCTGGCCAGATTGAGCAGGAGAGGCTGTGTACGTTGGAAGTTTTAGTAGGCTAAACAAGTTCAGAGGCCAAGTGTTTGTGGTTCGTTTGAGAGGTTACCAGTGGGAGATGAGGACCAGCAAGAGCTTTCAGGGCTGGCACCTTTAGTGTAGGAGCAATCCCTGGACGTTCGCAATGTCGGAGTTGAGCTCTGGCCAGATTGAGCAGGAGAGGCTGTGTACGTTGGAAGTTTTAGTAGGCTAAACAAGTTCAGAGGCCAAGTGTTTGTGGTTCGTTTGAGAGGTTACCAGTGGGAGATGAGGACCAGCAAGAGCTTTCAGGGCTGGCACCTTTAGTGTAGGAGCAATCCTTGGACGTTCGCAAGTTCGGAGTTGAGCTCTGGCCAGATTGAGCAGGAGAGGCTGTGTACGTTGGAAGTTTTAGTAGGCTAAACAAGTTCAGAGCCCAAGTGTTTGTGGTTCGTTTGAGAGGTTACCAGTGGGAGATGAGGACCAGCAAGAGCTTTCAGGGCTGGCACCTTTAGTGTAGGAGCAATCGCTGGACGTTCGCAATTTCGGAGTTGAGCTCTGGCCAGATTGAGCAGGAGAGGCTGTGTACGTTGGAAGTTTTAGTAGGCTAAACAAGTTCAGAGCCCAAGTGTTTGTGGTTCGTTTGAGAGGTTACCAGTGGGAGATGAGGACCAGCAAGAGCTTTCAGGGCTGGCACCTTTAGTGTAGGAGCAATCGCTGGACGTTTGCAATGTCGGTGTTGAGCTCTGGCCAGATTGAGCAGGAGAGGCTGTGTACGTTGGAAGTTTTCGTAGGCTAAACAAGTTCAGAGCCCAAGTGTTTGTGGTTCGTTTGAGAGGTTACCAGTGGGAGATGAGGACCAGCAAGAGCTTTCAGGGCTGGCACCTTTAGTGTAGGAGCAATCGCTGGACGTTCGCAATTTCGGTGTTGAGCTCTGGCCAGATTGAGCAGGAGAGGCTGTGTACGTTGGAAGTTTTAGTAGGCTAAACAAGTTCAGAGGCCAAGTGTTTGTGGTTCGTTTGAGAGGTTACCAGTGGGAGATGAGGACCAGCAAGAGCTTTCAGGGCTGGCACCTTTAGTGTAGGAGCAATCGCTGGACGTTCGCAATGTCGGTGTTGAGCTCTGGCCAGATTGAGCAGGAGAGGCTGTGTACGTTGGAAGTTTTAGTAGGCTAAACAAGTTCAGAGGCCAAGTGTTTGTGGTTCGTTTGAGAGGTTACCAGTTGGAGATGAGGACCAGCAAGAGCTTTCAGGGCTGGCACCTTTAGTGTAGGAGCAATCCCTGGACGTTCGCAATTTCTGTTGAATTTTGGCCAGATTGAGCAGGAGAGGCTGTGTACGTTGGAAGTTTTAGTAGGCTAAACAAGTTCAGAGCCCAAGTGTTTGTGGTTCGTTTGAGAGGTTACCAGTGGGAGATGAGGACCAGCAAGAGCTTTCAGGGCTGGCACCTTTAGTGTAGGAGCAATCCTTGGACGTTCACAATTTCGGTGTTGAGCTCTGGCCAGATTGAGCAGGAGAGGCTGTGTACGTTGGAAGTTTTAGTAGGCTAAACAAGTTCAGAGCCCAAGTGTTTGTGGTTCGTTTGAGAGGTTACCAGTGGGAGATGAGGACCAGCAAGAGCTTTCAGGGCTGGCACCTTTAGTGTAGGAGCAATCGCTGGACGTTCGCAATGTCGGTGTTGAGCTCTGGCCAGATTGAGCAGGAGAGGCTGTGTACGTTGGAAGTTTTAGTAGGCTAAACAAGTTCAGAGCCCAAGTGTTTGTGGTTCGTTTGAGAGGTTACCAGTGGGAGATGAGGACCAGCAAGAGCTTTCAGGGCTGGCACCTTTAGTGTAGGAGCAATCCCTGGACGTTCGCAATTTCGGTGTTGAATTTTGGCCAGATTGAGCAGGAGAGGCTGTGTACGTTGGAAGTTTTAGTAGGCTAAACAAGTTCAGAGCCCAAGTGTTTGTGGTTCGTTTGAGAGGTTACCAGTGGGAGATGAGGACCAGCAAGAGCTTTCAGGGCTGGCACCTTTAGTGTAGGAGCAATCCCTGGACGTTCACAATTTCGGAGTTGAGCTCTGGCCAGATTGAGCAGGAGAGGCTGTGTACGTTGGAAGTTTTAGTAGGCTAAACAAGTTCAGAGCCCAAGTGTTTGTGGTTCGTTTGAGAGGTTACCAGTGGGAGATGAGGACCAGCAAGAGCTTTCAGGGCTGGCACCTTTAGTGTAGGAGCAATCGCTGGACGTTCGCAATGTCGGTGTTGAGCTCTGGCCAGATTGAGCAGGAGAGGCTGTGTACGTTGGAAGTTTTAGTAGGCTAAACAAGTTCAGAGCCCAAGTGTTTGTGGTTCGTTTGAGAGGTTACCAGTGGGAGATGAGGACCAGCAAGAGCTTTCAGGGCTGGCACCTTTAGTGTAGGAGCAATCGCTGGACGTTCGCAATGTCGGTGTTGAGCTCTGGCCAGATTGAGCAGGAGAGGCTGTGTACGTTGGAAGTTTTAGTAGGCTAAACAAGTTCAGAGCCCAAGTGTTTGTGGTTCGTTTGAGAGGTTACCAGTGGGAGATGAGGACCAGCAAGAGCTTTCAGGGCCGGCACCTTTAGTGTAGGAGCAATCCCTGGACGTTCGCAATTTCGGTGTTGAGCTCTGGCCAGATTGAGCAGGAGAGGCTGTGTACGTTGGAAGTTTTAGTGGGCTAAACAAGTTCAGAGCCCAAGTGTTTGTGGTTCGTTTGAGAGGTTACCAGTGGGAGATGAGGACCAGCAAGAGCTTTCAGGGCCGGCACCTTTAGTGTAGGAGCAATCCCTGGACGTTCGCAATGTCGGAGTTGAGCTCTGGCCAGATTGAGCAGGAGAGGCTGTGTACGTTGGAAGTTTTAGTAGGCTAAACAAGTTCAGAGCCCAAGTGTTTGTGGTTCGTTTGAGAGGTTACCAGTGGGAGATGAGGACCAGCAAGAGCTTTCAGGGCTGGCACCTTTAGTGTAGGAGCAATCCTTGGACGTTCGCAAGTTCGGAGTTGAGCTCTGGCCAGATTGAGGAGGAGAGGCTGTGTACGTTGGAAGTTTTAGTAGGCTAAACAAGTTCAGAGCCCAAGTGTTTGTGGTTCGTTTGAGAGGTTACCAGTGGGAGATGAGGACCAGCAAGAGCTTTCAGGGCTGGCACCTTTAGTGTAGGAGCAATCGCTGGACGTTCGCAATTTCGGAGTTGAGCTCTGGCCAGATTGAGCAGGAGAGGCTGTGTACGTTGGAAGTTTTAGTAGGCTAAACAAGTTCAGAGCCCAAGTGTTTGTGGTTCGTTTGAGAGGTTACCAGTGGGAGATGAGGACCAGCAAGAGCTTTCAGGGCTGGCACCTTTAGTGTAGGAGCAATCGCTGGACGTTTGCAATTTCGGTGTTGAGCTCTGGCCAGATTGAGCAGGAGAGGCTGTGTATGTTGGAAGTTTTCGTAGGCTAAACAAGTTCAGAGCCCAAGTGTTTGTGGTTCGTTTGAGAGGTTACCAGTGGGAGATGAGGACCAGCAAGAGCTTTCAGGGCTGGCACCTTTAGTGTAGGAGCAATCGCTGGACGTTCGCAATTTCGGTGTTGAGCTCTGGCCAGATTGAGCAGGAGAGGCTGTGTACGTTGGAAGTTTTAGTAGGCTAAACAAGTTCAGAGCCCAAGTGTTTGTGGTTCGTTTGAGAGGTTACCAGTGGGAGATGAGGACCAGCAAGAGCTTTCAGGGCTGGCACCTTTAGTGTAGGAGCAATCCCTGGACGTTCGCAATTTCGTTGGTGAATTTTGGCCAGATTGAGCAGGAGAGGCTGTGTACGTTGGAAGTTTTAGTAGGCTAAACAAGTTCAGAGCCCAAGTGTTTGTGGTTCGTTTGAGAGGTTACCAGTGGGAGATGAGGACCAGCAAGAGCTTTCAGGGCTGGCACCTTTAGTGTAGGAGCAATCGCTGGACGTTCGCAATTTCGGAGTTGAGCTCTGGCCAGATTGAGCAGGAGAGGCTGTGTACGTTGGAAGTTTTAGTAGGCTAAACAAGTTCAGAGCCCAAGTGTTTGTGGTTCGTTTGAGAGGTTACCAGTGGGAGATGAGGACCAGCAAGAGCTTTCAGGGCTGGCACCTTTAGTGTAGGAGCAATCCTTGGACGTTCACAATTTCGGTGTTGAGCTCTGGCCAGATTGAGCAGGAGAGGCTGTTTACGTTGGAAGTTTTAGTAGGCTAAACAAGTTCAGAGGCCAAGTGTTTGTGGTTCGTTTGAGAGGTTACCAGTGGGAGATGAGGACCAGCAAGAGCTTTCAGGGCTGGCACCTTTAGTGTAGGAGCAATCGCTGGACGTTCGCAATGTCGGTGTTGAGCTCTGGCCAGATTGAGCAGGAGAGGCTGTGTACGTTGGAAGTTTTAGTAGGCTAAACAAGTTCAGAGCCCAAGTGTTTGTGGTTCGTTTGAGAGGTTACCAGTTGGAGATGAGGACCAGCAAGAGCTTTCAGGGCTGGCACCTTTAGTGTAGGAGCAATCCCTGGACGTTCGCAATTTCGGTGTTGAATTTTGGCCAGATTGAGCAGGAGAGGCTGTGTACGTTGGAAGTTTTAGTAGGCTAAACAAGTTCAGAGCCCAAGTGTTTGTGGTTCGTTTGAGAGGTTACCAGTGGGAGATGAGGACCAGCGAGAGCTTTCAGGGCTGGCACCTTTAGTGTAGGAGCAATCCCTGGACGTTCACAATTTCGGAGTTGAGCTCTGGCCAGATTGAGCAGGAGAGGCTGTGTACGTTGGAAGTTTTAGTAGGCTAAACAAGTTCAGAGCCCAAGTGTTTGTGGTTCGTTTGAGAGGTTACCAGTGGGAGATGAGGACCAGCAAGAGCTTTCAGGGCTGGCACCTTTAGTGTAGGAGCAATCGCTGGACGTTCGCAATGTCGGTGTTGAGCTCTGGCCAGATTGAGCAGGAGAGGCTGTGTACGTTGGAAGTTTTAGTAGGCTAAACAAGTTCAGAGCCCAAGTGTTTGTGGTTCGTTTGAGAGGTTACCAGTGGGAGATGAGGACCAGCAAGAGCTTTCAGGGCTGGCACCTTTAGTGTAGGAGCAATCGCTGGACGTTCGCAATGTCGGTGTTGAGCTCTGGCCAGATTGAGCAGGAGAGGCTGTGTACGTTGGAAGTTTTAGTAGGCTAAACAAGTTCAGAGCCCAAGTGTTTGTGGTTCGTTTGAGAGGTTACCAGTGGGAGATGAGGACCAGCAAGAGCTTTCAGGGCCGGCACCTTTAGTGTAGGAGCAATCCCTGGACGTTCGCAATTTCGGTGTTGAGCTCTGGCCAGATTGAGCAGGAGAGGCTGTGTACGTTGGAAGTTTTAGTAGGCTAAACAAGTTCAGAGCCCAAGTGTTTGTGGTTCGTTTGAGAGGTTACCAGTGGGAGATGAGGACCAGCAAGAGCTTTCAGGGCTGGCACCTTTAGTGTAGGAGCAATCCTTGGACGTTCACAATTTCGGTGTTGAGCTCTGGCCAGATTGAGCAGGAGAGGCTGTGTACGTTGGAAGTTTTAGTAGGCTAAACAAGTTCAGAGCCCAAGTGTTTGTGGTTCGTTTGAGAGGTTACCAGTGGGAGATGAGGACCAGCAAGAGCTTTCAGGGCTGGCACCTTTAGTGTAGGAGCAATCGCTGGACGTTCGCAATGTCGGTGTTGAGCTCTGGCCAGATTGAGCAGGAGAGGCTGTGTACGTTGGAAGTTTTAGTAGGCTAAACAAGTTCAGAGCCCAAGTGTTTGTGGTTCGTTTGAGAGGTTACCAGTGGGAGATGAGGACCAGCAAGAGCTTTCAGGGCTGGCACCTTTAGTGTAGGAGCAATCGCTGGACGTTCGCAATGTCGGTGTTGAGCTCTGGCCAGATTGAGCAGGAGAGGCTGTGTACGTTGGAAGTTTTAGTAGGCTAAACAAGTTCAGAGCCCAAGTGTTTGTGGTTCGTTTGAGAGGTTACCAGTGGGAGATGAGGACCAGCAAGAGCTTTCAGGGCCGGCACCTTTAGTGTAGGAGCAATCCCTGGACGTTCGCAATTTCGGTGTTGAGCTCTGGCCAGATTGAGCAGGAGAGGCTGTGTACGTTGGAAGTTTTAGTAGGCTAAACAAGTTCAGAGCCCAAGTGTTTGTGGTTCGTTTGAGAGGTTACCAGTGGGAGATGAGGACCAGCAAGAGCTTTCAGGGCTGGCACCTTTAGTGTAGGAGCAATCCTTGGACGTTCACAATTTCGGTGTTGAGCTCTGGCCAGATTGAGCAGGAGAGGCTGTGTACGTTGGAAGTTTTAGTAGGCTAAACAAGTTCAGAGCCCAAGTGTTTGTGGTTCGTTTGAGAGGTTACCAGTGGGAGATGAGGACCAGCAAGAGCTTTCAGGGCTGGCACCTTTAGTGTAGGAGCAATCGCTGGACGTTCGCAATGTCGGTGTTGAGCTCTGGCCAGATTGAGCAGGAGAGGCTGTGTACGTTGGAAGTTTTAGTAGGCTAAACAAGTTCAGAGCCCAAGTGTTTGTGGTTCGTTTGAGAGGTTACCAGTGGGAGATGAGGACCAGCAAGAGCTTTCAGGGCCGGCACCTTTAGTGTAGGAGCAATCCCTGGACGTTCGCAATTTCGGTGTTGAGCTCTGGCCAGATTGAGCAGGAGAGGCTGTGTACGTTGGAAGTTTTAGTAGGCTAAACAAGTTCAGAGCCCAAGTGTTTGTGGTTCGTTTGAGAGGTTACCAGTGGGAGATGAGGACCAGCAAGAGCTTTCAGGGCTGGCACCTTTAGTGTAGGAGCAATCCTTGGACGTTCACAATTTCGGTGTTGAGCTCTGGCCAGATTGAGCAGGAGAGGCTGTGTACGTTGGAAGTTTTAGTAGGCTAAACAAGTTCAGAGCCCAAGTGTTTGTGGTTCGTTTGAGAGGTTACCAGTGGGAGATGAGGACCAGCAAGAGCTTTCAGGGCTGGCACCTTTAGTGTAGGAGCAATCGCTGGACGTTCGCAATGTCGGTGTTGAGCTCTGGCCAGATTGAGCAGGAGAGGCTGTGTACGTTGGAAGTTTTAGTAGGCTAAACAAGTTCAGAGCCCAAGTGTTTGTGGTTCGTTTGAGAGGTTACCAGTTGGAGATGAGGACCAGCAAGAGCTTTCAGGGCTGGCACCTTTAGTGTAGGAGCAATCCCTGGACGTTCGCAATTTCGGTGTTGAATTTTGGGCAGATTGAGCAGGAGAGGCTGTGTACGTTGGAAGTTTTAGTAGGCTAAACAAGTTCAGAGGCCAAGTGTTTGTGGTTCGTTTGAGAGGTTACCAGTGGGAGATGAGGACCAGCAAGAGCTTTCAGGGCTGGCACCTTTAGTGTAGGAGCAATCCCTGGACGTTCACAATTTCGGAGTTGAGCTCTGGCCAGATTGAGCAGGAGAGGCTGTGTACGTTGGAAGTTTTAGTAGGCTAAACAAGTTCAGAGCCCAAGTGTTTGTGGTTCGTTTGAGAGGTTACCAGTGGGAGATGAGGACCAGCAAGAGCTTTCAGGGCTGGCACCTTTAGTGTAGGAGCAATCGCTGGACGTTCGCAATGTCGGTGTTGAGCTCTGGCCAGATTGAGCAGGAGAGGCTGTGTACGTTGGAAGTTTTAGTAGGCTAAACAAGTTCAGAGCCCAAGTGTTTGTGGTTCGTTTGAGAGGTTACCAGTGGGAGATGAGGACCAGCAAGAGCTTTCAGGGCTGGCACCTTTAGTGTAGGAGCAATCCCTGGACATTCACAATTTCGGTGTTGTATTTTGGCCGGATTGAGCAGGAGAGGCTGTGTACGTTGGAAGTTTTAGTAGGCTAAACAAGTTCAGAGCCCAAGTGTTTGTTGTTCGTTTGAGAGGTTACCAGTGGGAGATGAGGACCAGCAAGAGCTTTCAGGGCTGGCACCATTAGTGTAGGAGCAATCGCTGGACGTTCGCAATGTCGGTGTTGAGCTCTGGCCAGATTGAGCAGGAGAGGCTGTGTACGTTGGAAGTTTTAGTAGGCTAAACAAGTTCAGAGCCCAAGTGTTTGTGGTTCGTTTGAGAGGTTACCAGTGGGAGATGAGGACCAGCAAGAGCTTTCAGGGCTGGCACCTTTAGTGTAGGAGCAATCTCTGGACGTTCGCAATGTCGGTGTTGAGCTCTGGCCAGATTGAGCAGGAGAGGCTGTGTACGTTGGAAGTTTTAGTAGGCTAAACAAGTTCAGAGCCCAAGTGTTTGTGGTTCGTTTGAGAGGTTACCAGTGGGAGATGAGGACCAGCAAGAGCTTTCAGGGCTGGCACCTTTAGTGTAGGAGCAATCTCTGGACGTTCGCAATGTCGGTGTTGAGCTCTGGCCAGATTGAGCAGGAGAGGCTGTGTACGTTGGAAGTTTTAGTAGGCTAAACAAGTTCAGAGGCCAAGTGTTTGTGGTTCGTTTGAGAGGTTACCAGTGGGAGATGAGGACCAGCAAGAGCTTTCAGGGCTGGCACCTTTAGTGTAGGAGCAATCGCTGGACGTTCACAATTTCGGTGTTGAGCTCTGGCCAGATTGAGCAGGAGAGGCTGTGTACGTTGGAAGTTTTAGTAGGCTAAACAAGTTCAGAGGCCAAGTGTTTGTGGTTCGTTTGAGAGGTTACCAGTGGGAGATGAGGACCAGCAAGAGCTTTCAGGGCTGGCACCTTTAGTGTAGGAGCAATCGCTGGACGTTCGCAATGTCGGTGTTGAGCTCTGGCCAGATTGAGCAGGAGAGGCTGTGTACGTTGGAAGTTTTAGTAGGCTAAACAAGTTCAGAGCCCAAGTGTTTGTGGTTCGTTTGAGAGGTTACCAGTTGGAGATGAGGACCAGCAAGAGCTTTCAGGGCTGGCACCTTTAGTGTAGGAGCAATCCCTGGACGTTCGCAATTTCGGTGTTGAATTTTGGCCAGATTGAGCAGGAGAGGCTGTGTACGTTGGAAGTTTTAGTAGGCTAAACAAGTTCAGAGCCCAAGTGTTTGTGGTTCGTTTGAGAGGTTACCAGTGGGAGATGAGGACCAGCAAGAGCTTTCAGGGCTGGCACCTTTAGTGTAGGAGCAATCCCTGGACGTTCACAATTTCGGAGTTGAGCTCTGGCCAGATTGAGCAGGAGAGGCTGTGTACGTTGGAAGTTTTAGTAGGCTAAACAAGTTCAGAGCCCAAGTGTTTGTGGTTCGTTTGAGAGGTTACCAGTGGGAGATGAGGACCAGCAAGAGCTTTCAGGGCTGGCACCTTTAGTGTAGGAGCAATCCCTGGACGTTCGCAATGTCGGTGTTGAGCTCTGGCCAGATTGAGCAGGAGAGGCTGTGTACGTTGGAAGTTTTCGTAGGCTAAACAAGTTCAGAGCCCAAGTGTTTGTGGTTCGTTTGAGAGGTTACCAGTGGGAGATGAGGACCAGCAAGAGCTTTCAGGGCTGGCACCTTTAGTGTAGGAGCAATCTCTGGACGTTCGCAATTTCGGTGTTGAGCTCTGGCCAGATTGAGCAGGAGAGGCTGTGTACGTTGGAAGTTTTAGTAGGCTAAACAAGTTCAGAGCCCAAGTGTTTGTGGTTCGTTTGAGAGGTTACCAGTTGGAGATGAGGACCAGCAAGAGCTTTCAGGGCTGGCACCTTTAGTGTAGGAGCAATCGCTGGACGTTCGCAATTTCGGTGTTGAATTTTGGCCAGATTGAGCAGGAGAGGCTGTGTACGTTGGAAGTTTTAGTAGGCTAAACAAGTTCAGAGCCCAAGTGTTTGTGGTTCGTTTGAGAGGTTACCAGTGGGAGATGAGGACCAGCAAGAGCTTTCAGGGCTGGCACCTTTAGTGTAGGAGCAATCCCTGGACGTTCACAATTTCGGAGTTGAGCTCTGGCCAGATTGAGCAGGAGAGGCTGTGTACGTTGGAAGTTTTAGTAGGCTAAACAAGTTCAGAGCCCAAGTGTTTGTGGTTCGTTTGAGAGGTTACCAGTGGGAGATGAGGACCAGCAAGAGCTTTCAGGGCTGGCACCTTTAGTGTAGGAGCAATCGCTGGACGTTCGCAATGTCGGTGTTGAGCTCTGGCCAGATTGAGCAGGAGAGGCTGTGTACGTTGGAAGTTTTAGTAGGCTAAACAAGTTCAGAGCCCAAGTGTTTGTGGTTCGTTTGAGAGGTTACCAGTGGGAGATGAGGACCAGCAAGAGCTTTCAGGGCTGGCACCTTTAGTGTAGGAGCAATCCCTGGACATTCACAATTTCGGTGTTGTATTTTGGCCGGATTGAGCAGGAGAGGCTGTGTACGTTGGAAGTTTTAGTAGGCTAAACAAGTTCAGAGCCCCAGTGTTTGTGGTTCGTTTGAGAGGTTACCAGTGGGAGATGAGGACCAGCAAGAGCTTTCAGGGCTGGCACCTTTAGTGTAGGAGCAATCGCTGGACGTTCGCAATGTCGGTGTTGAGCTCTGGCCAGATTGAGCAGGAGAGGCTGTGTACGTTGGAAGTTTTAGTAGGCTAAACAAGTTCAGAGGCCAAGTGTTTGTGGTTCGTTTGAGAGGTTACCAGTGGGAGATGAGGACCAGCAAGAGCTTTCAGGGCTGGCACCTTTAGTGTAGGAGCAATCCCTGGACGTTCGCAATGTCGGAGTTGAGCTCTGGCCAGATTGAGCAGGAGAGGCTGTGTACGTTGGAAGTTTTAGTAGGCTAAACAAGTTCAGAGGCCAAGTGTTTGTGGTTCGTTTGAGAGGTTACCAGTGGGAGATGAGGACCAGCAAGAGCTTTCAGGGCTGGCACCTTTAGTGTAGGAGCAATCCTTGGACGTTCGCAAGTTCGGAGTTGAGCTCTGGCCAGATTGAGCAGGAGAGGCTGTGTACGTTGGAAGTTTTAGTAGGCTAAACAAGTTCAGAGCCCAAGTGTTTGTGGTTCGTTTGAGAGGTTACCAGTGGGAGATGAGGACCAGCAAGAGCTTTCAGGGCTGGCACCTTTAGTGTAGGAGCAATCGCTGGACGTTCGCAATTTCGGAGTTGAGCTCTGGCCAGATTGAGCAGGAGAGGCTGTGTACGTTGGAAGTTTTAGTAGGCTAAACAAGTTCAGAGCCCAAGTGTTTGTGGTTCGTTTGAGAGGTTACCAGTGGGAGATGAGGACCAGCAAGAGCTTTCAGGGCTGGCACCTTTAGTGTAGGAGCAATCGCTGGACGTTTGCAATTTCGGTGTTGAGCTCTGGCCAGATTGAGCAGGAGAGGCTGTGTACGTTGGAAGTTTTCGTAGGCTAAACAAGTTCAGAGGCCAAGTGTTTGTGGTTCGTTTGAGAGGTTACCAGTGGGAGATGAGGACCAGCAAGAGCTTTCAGGGCTGGCACCTTTAGTGTAGGAGCAATCGCTGGACGTTCGCAATTTCGGTGTTGAGCTCTGGCCAGATTGAGCAGGAGAGGCTGTGTACGTTGGAAGTTTTAGTAGGCTAAACAAGTTCAGAGGCCAAGTGTTTGTGGTTCGTTTGAGAGGTTACCAGTGGGAGATGAGGACCAGCAAGAGCTTTCAGGGCTGGCACCTTTAGTGTAGGAGCAATCGCTGGACGTTCGCAATGTCGGTGTTGAGCTCTGGCCAGATTGAGCAGGAGAGGCTGTGTACGTTGGAAGTTTTAGTAGGCTAAACAAGTTCAGAGCCCAAGTGTTTGTGGTTCGTTTGAGAGGTTACCAGTTGGAGATGAGGACCAGCAAGAGCTTTCAGGGCTGGCACCTTTAGTGTAGGAGCAATCCCTGGACGTTCGCAATTTCTGTGTTGAATTTTGGCCAGATTGAGCAGGAGAGGCTGTGTACGTTGGAAGTTTTAGTAGGCTAAACAAGTTCAGAGCCCAAGTGTTTGTGGTTCGTTTGAGAGGTTACCAGTGGGAGATGAGGACCAGCAAGAGCTTTCAGGGCTGGCACCTTTAGTGTAGGAGCAATCCTTGGACGTTCACAATTTCGGTGTTGAGCTCTGGCCAGATTGAGCAGGAGAGGCTGTGTACGTTGGAAGTTTTAGTAGGCTAAACAAGTTCAGAGCCCAAGTGTTTGTGGTTCGTTTGAGAGGTTACCAGTGGGAGATGAGGACCAGCAAGAGCTTTCAGGGCTGGCACCTTTAGTGTAGGAGCAATCGCTGGACGTTCGCAATGTCGGTGTTGAGCTCTGGCCAGATTGAGCAGGAGAGGCTGTGTACGTTGGAAGTTTTAGTAGGCTAAACGAGTTCAGAGCCCAAGTGTTTGTGGTTCGTTTGAGAGGTTACCAGTTGGAGATGAGGACCAGCAAGAGCTTTCAGGGCTGGCACCTTTAGTGTAGGAGCAATCCCTGGACGTTCGCAATTTCGGAGTTGAGCTCTGGCCAGATTGAGCAGGAGAGGCTGTGTACGTTGGAAGTTTTAGTGGGCTAAACAAGTTCAGAGCCCAAGTGTTTGTGGTTCGTTTGAGAGGTTACCAGTGGGAGATGAGGACCAGCAAGAGCTTTCAGGGCTGGCACCTTTAGTGTAGGAGCAATCCCTGGACGTTCACAATTTCGGAGTTGAGCTCTGGCCAGATTGAGCAGGAGAGGCTGTGTACGTTGGAAGTTTTAGTAGGCTAAACAAGTTCAGAGCCCAAGTGTTTGTGGTTCGTTTGAGAGGTTACCAGTGGGAGATGAGGACCAGCAAGAGCTTTCAGGGCTGGCACCTTTAGTGTAGGAGCAATCGCTGGACGTTCGCAATGTCGGTGTTGAGCTCTGGCCAGATTGAGCAGGAGAGGCTGTGTACGTTGGAAGTTTTAGTAGGCTAAACAAGTTCAGAGCCCAAGTGTTTGTGGTTCGTTTGAGAGGTTACCAGTGGGAGATGAGGACCAGCAAGAGCTTTCAGGGCTGGCACCTTTAGTGTAGGAGCAATCGCTGGACGTTCGCAATGTCGGTGTTGAGCTCTGGCCAGATTGAGCAGGAGAGGCTGTGTACGTTGGACGTTTTCGTAGGCTAAACAAGTTCAGAGCCCAAGTGTTTGTGGTTCGTTTGAGAGGTTACCAGTGGGAGATGAGGACCAGCAAGAGCTTTCAGGGCTGGCACCTTTAGTGTAGGAGCAATCCCTGGACATTCACAATTTCGGTGTTGTATTTTGGCCGGATTGAGCAGGAGAGGCTGTGTACGTTGGAAGTTTTAGTAGGCTAAACAAGTTCAGAGCCCAAGTGTTTGTTGTTCGTTTGAGAGGTTACCAGTGGGAGATGAGGACCAGCAAGAGCTTTCAGGGCTGGCACCTTTAGTGTAGGAGCAATCGCTGGACGTTCGCAATGTCGGTGTTGAGCTCTGGCCAGATTGAGCAGGAGAGGCTGTGTACGTTGGAAGTTTTAGTAGGCTAAACAAGTTCAGAGCCCAAGTGTTTGTGGTTCGTTTGAGAGGTTACCAGTGGGAGATGAGGACCAGCAAGAGCTTTCAGGGCTGGCACCTTTAGTGTAGGAGCAATCTCTGGACGTTCGCAATGTCGGTGTTGAGCTCTGGCCAGATTGAGCAGGAGAGGCTGTGTACGTTGGAAGTTTTAGTAGGCTAAACAAGTTCAGAGCCCAAGTGTTTGTGGTTCGTTTGAGAGGTTACCAGTGGGAGATGAGGACCAGCAAGAGCTTTCAGGGCTGGCACCTTTAGTGTAGGAGCAATCTCTGGACGTTCGCAATGTCGGTGTTGAGCTCTGGCCAGATTGAGCAGGAGAGGCTGTGTACGTTGGAAGTTTTAGTAGGCTAAACAAGTTCAGAGCCCAAGTGTTTGTGGTTCGTTTGAGAGGTTACCAGTGGGAGATGAGGACCAGCAAGAGCTTTCAGGGCTGGCACCTTTAGTGTAGGAGCAATCCTTGGACGTTCACAATTTCGGTGTTGAGCTCTGGCCAGATTGAGCAGGAGAGGCTGTGTACGTTGGAAGTTTTAGTAGGCTAAACAAGTTCAGAGCCCAAGTGTTTGTGGTTCGTTTGAGAGGTTACCAGTGGGAGATGAGGACCAGCAAGAGCTTTCAGGGCTGGCACCTTTAGTGTAGGAGCAATCGCTGGACGTTCGCAATGTCGGTGTTGAGCTCTGGCCAGATTGAGCAGGAGAGGCTGTGTACGTTGGAAGTTTTAGTAGGCTAAACAAGTTCAGAGCCCAAGTGTTTGTGGTTCGTTTGAGAGGTTACCAGTTGGAGATGAGGACCAGCAAGAGCTTTCAGGGCTGGCACCTTTAGTGTAGGAGCAATCCCTGGACGTTCGCAATTTCGGTGTTGAATTTTGGCCAGATTGAGCAGGAGAGGCTGTGTACGTTGGAAGTTTTAGTAGGCTAAACAAGTTCAGAGCCCAAGTGTTTGTGGTTCGTTTGAGAGGTTACCAGTGGGAGATGAGGACCAGCAAGAGCTTTCAGGGCTGGCACCTTTAGTGTAGGAGCAATCCCTGGACGTTCACAATTTCGGAGTTGAGCTCTGGCCAGATTGAGCAGGAGAGGCTGTGTACGTTGGAAGTTTTAGTAGGCTAAACAAGTTCAGAGCCCAAGTGTTTGTGGTTCGTTTGAGAGGTTACCAGTGGGAGATGAGGACCAGCAAGAGCTTTCAGGGCTGGCACCTTTAGTGTAGGAGCAATCGCTGGACGTTCGCAATGTCGGTGTTGAGCTCTGGCCAGATTGAGCAGGAGAGGCTGTGTACGTTGGAAGTTTTCGTAGGCTAAACAAGTTCAGAGCCCAAGTGTTTGTGGTTCGTTTGAGAGGTTACCAGTGGGAGATGAGGACCAGCAAGAGCTTTCAGGGCTGGCACCTTTAGTGTAGGAGCAATCCCTGGACATTCACAATTTCGGTGTTGTATTTTGGCCGGATTGAGCAGGAGAGGCTGTGTACGTTGGAAGTTTTAGTAGGCTAAACAAGTTCAGAGCCCAAGTGTTTGTTGTTCGTTTGAGAGGTTACCAGTGGGAGATGAGGACCAGCAAGAGCTTTCAGGGCTGGCACCTTTAGTGTAGGAGCAATCCCTGGACGTTCGCAATTTCGGTGTTGAATTTTGGGCAGATTGAGCAGGAGAGGCTGTGTACGTTGGAAGTTTTAGTAGGCTAAACAAGTTCAGAGCCCAAGTGTTTGTGGTTCGTTTGAGAGGTTACCAGTGGGAGATGAGGACCAGCAAGAGCTTTCAGGGCTGGCACCTTTAGTGTAGGAGCAATCCCTGGACGTTCACAATTTCGGAGTTGAGCTCTGGCCAGATTGAGCAGGAGAGGCTGTGTACGTTGGAAGTTTTAGTAGGCTAAACAAGTTCAGAGCCCAAGTGTTTGTGGTTCGTTTGAGAGGTTACCAGTTGGAGATGAGGACCAGCAAGAGCTTTCAGGGCTGGCACCTTTAGTGTAGGAGCAATCGCTGGACGTTCGCAATGTCGGTGTTGAATTTTGGGGAGATTGAGCAGGAGAGGCTGTGTACGTTGGAAGTTTTAGTAGGCTAAACAAGTTCAGAGCCCAAGTGTTTGTGGTTCGTTTGAGAGGTTACCAGTGGGAGATGAGGACCAGCAAGAGCTTTCAGGGCTGGCACCTTTAGTGTAGGAGCAATCCCTGGACGTTCACAATTTCGGAGTTGAGCTCTGGCCAGATTGAGCAGGAGAGGCTGTGTACGTTGGAAGTTTTAGTAGGCTAAACAAGTTCAGAGCCCAAGTGTTTGTGGTTCGTTTGAGAGGTTACCAGTGGGAGATGAGGACCAGCAAGAGCTTTCAGGGCTGGCACCTTTAGTGTAGGAGCAATCGCTGGACGTTCGCAATGTCGGTGTTGAGCTCTGGCCAGATTGAGCAGGAGAGGCTGTGTACGTTGGAAGTTTTAGTAGGCTAAACAAGTTCAGAGCCCAAGTGTTTGTGGTTCGTTTGAGAGGTTACCAGTGGGAGATGAGGACCAGCAAGAGCTTTCCATCCTCCAGGGCTGGCACCTTTAGTGTAGGAGCAATCCCTGGACATTCACAATTTCGGTGTTGTATTTTGGCCGGATTGAGCAGGAGAGGCTGTGTACGTTGGAAGTTTTAGTAGGCTAAACAAGTTCAGAGCCCCAGTGTTTGTGGTTCGTTTGAGAGGTTACCAGTGGGAGATGAGGACCAGCAAGAGCTTTCAGGGCTGGCACCTTTAGTGTAGGAGCAATCGCTGGACGTTCGCAATGTCGGTGTTGAGCTCTGGCCAGATTGAGCAGGAGAGGCTGTGTACGTTGGAAGTTTTAGTAGGCTAAACAAGTTCAGAGGCCAAGTGTTTGTGGTTCGTTTGAGAGGTTACCAGTGGGAGATGAGGACCAGCAAGAGCTTTCAGGGCTGGCACCTTTAGTGTAGGAGCAATCCCTGGACGTTCGCAATGTCGGAGTTGAGCTCTGGCCAGATTGAGCAGGAGAGGCTGTGTACGTTGGAAGTTTTAGTAGGCTAAACAAGTTCAGAGGCCAAGTGTTTGTGGTTCGTTTGAGAGGTTACCAGTGGGAGATGAGGACCAGCAAGAGCTTTCAGGGCTGGCACCTTTAGTGTAGGAGCAATCCTTGGACGTTCGCAAGTTCGGAGTTGAGCTCTGGCCAGATTGAGCAGGAGAGGCTGTGTACGTTGGAAGTTTTAGTAGGCTAAACAAGTTCAGAGCCCAAGTGTTTGTGGTTCGTTTGAGAGGTTACCAGTGGGAGATGAGGACCAGCAAGAGCTTTCAGGGCTGGCACCTTTAGTGTAGGAGCAATCCCTGGACGTTCGCAATGTCGGTGTTGAGCTCTGGCCAGATTGAGCAGGAGAGGCTGTGTACGTTGGAAGTTTTAGTAGGCTAAACAAGTTCAGAGCCAAGTGTTTGTGGTTCGTTTGAGAGGTTACCAGTGGGAGATGAGGACCAGCAAGAGCTTTCAGGGCTGGCACCTTTAGTGTAGGAGCAATCCTTGGACGTTCACAATTTCGGTGTAGGCCAGATTGAGCAGGAGAGGCTGTGTACGTTGGAAGTTTTAGTAGGCTAAACAAGTTCAGAGCCCAAGTGTTTGTGGTTCGTTTGAGAGGTTACCAGTGGGAGATGAGGACCAGCAAGAGCTTTCAGGGCTGGCACCTTTAGTGTAGGAGCAATCGCTGGACGTTCGCAATGTCGGTGTTGAGCTCTGGCCAGATTGAGCAGGAGAGGCTGTGTACGTTGGAAGTTTTAGTAGGCTAAACAAGTTCAGAGCCCAAGTGTTTGTGGTTCGTTTGAGAGGTTACCAGTTGGAGATGAGGACCAGCAAGAGCTTTCAGGGCTGGCACCTTTAGTGTAGGAGCAATCCCTGGACGTTCGCAATTTCGGTGTTGAATTTTGGGCAGATTGAGCAGGAGAGGCTGTGTACGTTGGAAGTTTTAGTAGGCTAAACAAGTTCAGAGGCCAAGTGTTTGTGGTTCGTTTGAGAGGTTACCAGTGGGAGATGAGGACCAGCAAGAGCTTTCAGGGCTGGCACCTTTAGTGTAGGAGCAATCCCTGGACGTTCACAATTTCGGAGTTGAGCTCTGGCCAGATTGAGCAGGAGAGGCTGTGTACGTTGGAAGTTTTAGTAGGCTAAACAAGTTCAGAGCCCAAGTGTTTGTGGTTCGTTTGAGAGGTTACCAGTGGGAGATGAGGACCAGCAAGAGCTTTCAGGGCTGGCACCTTTAGTGTAGGAGCAATCGCTGGACGTTCGCAATGTCGGTGTTGAGCTCTGGCCAGATTGAGCAGGAGAGGCTGTGTACGTTGGAAGTTTTAGTAGGCTAAACAAGTTCAGAGCCCAAGTGTTTGTGGTTCGTTTGAGAGGTTACCAGTGGGAGATGAGGACCAGCAAGAGCTTTCAGGGCTGGCACCTTTAGTGTAGGAGCAATCCCTGGACATTCACAATTTCGGTGTTGTATTTTGGCCGGATTGAGCAGGAGAGGCTGTGTACGTTGGAAGTTTTAGTAGGCTAAACAAGTTCAGAGCCCAAGTGTTTGTTGTTCGTTTGAGAGGTTACCAGTGGGAGATGAGGACCAGCAAGAGCTTTCAGGGCTGGCACCATTAGTGTAGGAGCAATCGCTGGACGTTCGCAATGTCGGTGTTGAGCTCTGGCCAGATTGAGCAGGAGAGGCTGTGTACGTTGGAAGTTTTAGTAGGCTAAACAAGTTCAGAGCCCAAGTGTTTGTGGTTCGTTTGAGAGGTTACCAGTGGGAGATGAGGACCAGCAAGAGCTTTCAGGGCTGGCACCTTTAGTGTAGGAGCAATCTCTGGACGTTCGCAATGTCGGTGTTGAGCTCTGGCCAGATTGAGCAGGAGAGGCTGTGTACGTTGGAAGTTTTAGTAGGCTAAACAAGTTCAGAGCCCAAGTGTTTGTGGTTCGTTTGAGAGGTTACCAGTGGGAGATGAGGACCAGCAAGAGCTTTCAGGGCTGGCACCTTTAGTGTAGGAGCAATCTCTGGACGTTCGCAATGTCGGTGTTGAGCTCTGGCCAGATTGAGCAGGAGAGGCTGTGTACGTTGGAAGTTTTAGTAGGCTAAACAAGTTCAGAGCCCAAGTGTTTGTGGTTCGTTTGAGAGGTTACCAGTGGGAGATGAGGACCAGCAAGAGCTTTCAGGGCTGGCACCTTTAGTGTAGGAGCAATCGCTGGACGTTCACAATTTCGGTGTTGAGCTCTGGCCAGATTGAGCAGGAGAGGCTGTGTACGTTGGAAGTTTTAGTAGGCTAAACAAGTTCAGAGCCCAAGTGTTTGTGGTTCGTTTGAGAGGTTACCAGTGGGAGATGAGGACCAGCAAGAGCTTTCAGGGCTGGCACCTTTAGTGTAGGAGCAATCGCTGGACGTTCGCAATGTCGGTGTTGAGCTCTGGCCAGATTGAGCAGGAGAGGCTGTGTACGTTGGAAGTTTTAGTAGGCTAAACAAGTTCAGAGCCCAAGTGTTTGTGGTTCGTTTGAGAGGTTACCAGTTGGAGATGAGGACCAGCAAGAGCTTTCAGGGCTGGCACCTTTAGTGTAGGAGCAATCCCTGGACGTTCGCAATTTCGGTGTTGAATTTTGGCCAGATTGAGCAGGAGAGGCTGTGTACGTTGGAAGTTTTAGTAGGCTAAACAAGTTCAGAGCCCAAGTGTTTGTGGTTCGTTTGAGAGGTTACCAGTGGGAGATGAGGACCAGCAAGAGCTTTCAGGGCTGGCACCTTTAGTGTAGGAGCAATCCCTGGACGTTCACAATTTCGGAGTTGAGCTCTGGCCAGATTGAGCAGGAGAGGCTGTGTACGTTGGAAGTTTTAGTAGGCTAAACAAGTTCAGAGCCCAAGTGTTTGTGGTTCGTTTGAGAGGTTACCAGTGGGAGATGAGGACCAGCAAGAGCTTTCAGGGCTGGCACCTTTAGTGTAGGAGCAATCCCTGGACGTTCGCAATGTCGGTGTTGAGCTCTGGCCAGATTGAGCAGGAGAGGCTGTGTACGTTGGAAGTTTTCGTAGGCTAAACAAGTTCAGAGCCCAAGTGTTTGTGGTTCGTTTGAGAGGTTACCAGTGGGAGATGAGGACCAGCAAGAGCTTTCAGGGCTGGCACCTTTAGTGTAGGAGCAATCTCTGGACGTTCGCAATGTCGGTGTTGAGCTCTGGCCAGATTGAGCAGGAGAGGCTGTGTACGTTGGAAGTTTTAGTAGGCTAAACAAGTTCAGAGCCCAAGTGTTTGTGGTTCGTTTGAGAGGTTACCAGTTGGAGATGAGGACCAGCAAGAGCTTTCAGGGCTGGCACCTTTAGTGTAGGAGCAATCGCTGGACGTTCGCAATTTCGGTGTTGAATTTTGGCCAGATTGAGCAGGAGAGGCTGTGTACGTTGGAAGTTTTAGTAGGCTAAACAAGTTCAGAGCCCAAGTGTTTGTGGTTCGTTTGAGAGGTTACCAGTGGGAGATGAGGACCAGCAAGAGCTTTCAGGGCTGGCACCTTAGTGTAGGAGCAATCCCTGGACGTTCACAATTTCGGAGTTGAGCTCTGGCCAGATTGAGCAGGAGAGGCTGTGTACGTTGGAAGTTTTAGTAGGCTAAACAAGTTCAGAGCCCAAGTGTTTGTGGTTCGTTTGAGAGGTTACCAGTGGGAGATGAGGACCAGCAAGAGCTTTCAGGGCTGGCACCTTTAGTGTAGGAGCAATCGCTGGACGTTCGCAATGTCGGTGTTGAGCTCTGGCCAGATTGAGCAGGAGAGGCTGTGTACGTTGGAAGTTTTAGTAGGCTAAACAAGTTCAGAGCCCAAGTGTTTGTGGTTCGTTTGAGAGGTTACCAGTGGGAGATGAGGACCAGCAAGAGCTTTCAGGGCTGGCACCTTTAGTGTAGGAGCAATCCCTGGACATTCACAATTTCGGTGTTGTATTTTGGCCGGATTGAGCAGGAGAGGCTGTGTACGTTGGAAGTTTTAGTAGGCTAAACAAGTTCAGAGCCCCAGTGTTTGTGGTTCGTTTGAGAGGTTACCAGTGGGAGATGAGGACCAGCAAGAGCTTTCAGGGCTGGCACCTTTAGTGTAGGAGCAATCGCTGGACGTTCGCAATGTCGGTGTTGAGCTCTGGCCAGATTGAGCAGGAGAGGCTGTGTACGTTGGAAGTTTTAGTAGGCTAAACAAGTTCAGAGGCCAAGTGTTTGTGGTTCGTTTGAGAGGTTACCAGTGGGAGATGAGGACCAGCAAGAGCTTTCAGGGCTGGCACCTTTAGTGTAGGAGCAATCCCTGGACGTTCGCAATGTCGGAGTTGAGCTCTGGCCAGATTGAGCAGGAGAGGCTGTGTACGTTGGAAGTTTTAGTAGGCTAAACAAGTTCAGAGGCCAAGTGTTTGTGGTTCGTTTGAGAGGTTACCAGTGGGAGATGAGGACCAGCAAGAGCTTTCAGGGCTGGCACCTTTAGTGTAGGAGCAATCCTTGGACGTTCGCAAGTTCGGAGTTGAGCTCTGGCCAGATTGAGCAGGAGAGGCTGTGTACGTTGGAAGTTTTAGTAGGCTAAACAAGTTCAGAGCCCAAGTGTTTGTGGTTCGTTTGAGAGGTTACCAGTGGGAGATGAGGACCAGCAAGAGCTTTCAGGGCTGGCACCTTTAGTGTAGGAGCAATCGCTGGACGTTCGCAATTTCGGAGTTGAGCTCTGGCCAGATTGAGCAGGAGAGGCTGTGTACGTTGGAAGTTTTAGTAGGCTAAACAAGTTCAGAGCCCAAGTGTTTGTGGTTCGTTTGAGAGGTTACCAGTGGGAGATGAGGACCAGCAAGAGCTTTCAGGGCTGGCACCTTTAGTGTAGGAGCAATCGCTGGACGTTTGCAATTTCGGTGTTGAGCTCTGGCCAGATTGAGCAGGAGAGGCTGTGTACGTTGGAAGTTTTCGTAGGCTAAACAAGTTCAGAGGCCAAGTGTTTGTGGTTCGTTTGAGAGGTTACCAGTGGGAGATGAGGACCAGCAAGAGCTTTCAGGGCTGGCACCTTTAGTGTAGGAGCAATCGCTGGACGTTCGCAATTTCGGTGTTGAGCTCTGGCCAGATTGAGCAGGAGAGGCTGTGTACGTTGGAAGTTTTAGTAGGCTAAACAAGTTCAGAGGCCAAGTGTTTGTGGTTCGTTTGAGAGGTTACCAGTGGGAGATGAGGACCAGCAAGAGCTTTCAGGGCTGGCACCTTTAGTGTAGGAGCAATCGCTGGACGTTCGCAATGTCGGTGTTGAGCTCTGGCCAGATTGAGCAGGAGAGGCTGTGTACGTTGGAAGTTTTAGTAGGCTAAACAAGTTCAGAGCCCAAGTGTTTGTGGTTCGTTTGAGAGGTTACCAGTTGGAGATGAGGACCAGCAAGAGCTTTCAGGGCTGGCACCTTTAGTGTAGGAGCAATCCCTGGACGTTCGCAATTTCTGTGTTGAATTTTGGCCAGATTGAGCAGGAGAGGCTGTGTACGTTGGAAGTTTTAGTAGGCTAAACAAGTTCAGAGGCCAAGTGTTTGTGGTTCGTTTGAGAGGTTACCAGTGGGAGATGAGGACCAGCAAGAGCTTTCAGGGCTGGCACCTTTAGTGTAGGAGCAATCGCTGGACGTTCGCAATGTCGGTGTTGAGCTCTGGCCAGATTGAGCAGGAGAGGCTGTGTACGTTGGAAGTTTTAGTAGGCTAAACGAGTTCAGAGCCCAAGTGTTTGTGGTTCGTTTGAGAGGTTACCAGTTGGAGATGAGGACCAGCAAGAGCTTTCAGGGCTGGCACCTTTAGTGTAGGAGCAATCCCTGGACGTTCGCAATTTCGGAGTTGAGCTCTGGCCAGATTGAGCAGGAGAGGCTGTGTACGTTGGAAGTTTTAGTGGGCTAAACAAGTTCAGAGCCCAAGTGTTTGTGGTTCGTTTGAGAGGTTACCAGTGGGAGATGAGGACCAGCAAGAGCTTTCAGGGCTGGCACCTTTAGTGTAGGAGCAATCCTGGACGTTCACAATTTCGGAGTTGAGCTCTGGCCAGATTGAGCAGGAGAGGCTGTGTACGTTGGAAGTTTTAGTAGGCTAAACAAGTTCAGAGCCCAAGTGTTTGTGGTTCGTTTGAGAGGTTACCAGTGGGAGATGAGGACCAGCAAGAGCTTTCAGGGCTGGCACCTTTAGTGTAGGAGCAATCGCTGGACGTTCGCAATGTCGGTGTTGAGCTCTGGCCAGATTGAGCAGGAGAGGCTGTGTACGTTGGAAGTTTTAGTAGGCTAAACAAGTTCAGAGCCCAAGTGTTTGTGGTTCGTTTGAGAGGTTACCAGTGGGAGATGAGGACCAGCAAGAGCTTTCAGGGCTGGCACCTTTAGTGTAGGAGCAATCGCTGGACGTTCGCAATGTCGGTGTTGAGCTCTGGCCAGATTGAGCAGGAGAGGCTGTGTACGTTGGACGTTTTCGTAGGCTAAACAAGTTCAGAGCCCAAGTGTTTGTGGTTCGTTTGAGAGGTTACCAGTGGGAGATGAGGACCAGCAAGAGCTTTCAGGGCTGGCACCTTTAGTGTAGGAGCAATCCCTGGACATTCACAATTTCGGTGTTGTATTTTGGCCGGATTGAGCAGGAGAGGTTGTGTACGTTGGAAGTTTTAGTAGGCTAAACAAGTTCAGAGCCCAAGTGTTTGTTGTTCGTTTGAGAGGTTACCAGTGGGAGATGAGGACCAGCAAGAGCTTTCAGGGCTGGCACCTTTAGTGTAGGAGCAATCGCTGGACGTTCGCAATGTCGGTGTTGAGCTCTGGCCAGATTGAGCAGGAGAGGCTGTGTACGTTGGAAGTTTTAGTAGGCTAAACAAGTTCAGAGCCCAAGTGTTTGTGGTTCGTTTGAGAGGTTACCAGTGGGAGATGAGGACCAGCAAGAGCTTTCAGGGCTGGCACCTTTAGTGTAGGAGCAATCGCTGGACGTTCGCAATGTCGGTGTTGAGCTCTGGCCAGATTGAGCAGGAGAGGCTGTGTACGTTGGAAGTTTTAGTAGGCTAAACAAGTTCAGAGGCCAAGTGTTTGTGGTTCGTTTGAGAGGTTACCAGTGGGAGATGAGGACCAGCAAGAGCTTTCAGGGCTGGCACCTTTAGTGTAGGAGCAATCGCTGGACGTTCGCAATGTCGGTGTTGAGCTCTGGCCAGATTGAGCAGGAGAGGCTGTGTACGTTGGAAGTTTTAGTAGGCTAAACAAGTTCAGAGCCCAAGTGTTTGTGGTTCGTTTGAGAGGTTACCAGTGGGAGATGAGGACCAGCAAGAGCTTTCAGGGCTGGCACCTTTAGTGTAGGAGCAATCCTTGGACGTTCACAATTTCGGTGTTGAGCTCTGGCCAGATTGAGCAGGAGAGGCTGTGTACGTTGGAAGTTTTAGTAGGCTAAACAAGTTCAGAGCCCAAGTGTTTGTGGTTCGTTTGAGAGGTTACCAGTGGGAGATGAGGACCAGCAAGAGCTTTCAGGGCTGGCACCTTTAGTGTAGGAGCAATCGCTGGACGTTCGCAATGTCGGTGTTGAGCTCTGGCCAGATTGAGCAGGAGAGGCTGTGTACGTTGGAAGTTTTAGTAGGCTAAACAAGTTCAGAGCCCAAGTGTTTGTGGTTCGTTTGAGAGGTTACCAGTTGGAGATGAGGACCAGCAAGAGCTTTCAGGGCTGGCACCTTTAGTGTAGGAGCAATCCCTGGACGTTCGCAATTTCGGTGTTGAATTTTGGCCAGATTGAGCAGGAGAGGCTGTGTACGTTGGAAGTTTTAGTAGGCTAAACAAGTTCAGAGCCCAAGTGTTTGTGGTTCGTTTGAGAGGTTACCAGTGGGAGATGAGGACCAGCAAGAGCTTTCAGGGCTGGCACCTTTAGTGTAGGAGCAATCGCTGGACGTTCGCAATGTCGGTGTTGAGCTCTTGCCAGATTGAGCAGGAGAGGCTGTGTACGTTGGAAGTTTTAGTAGGCTAAACAAGTTCAGAGCCCAAGTGTTTGTGGTTCGTTTGAGAGGTTACCAGTGGGAGATGAGGACCAGCAAGAGCTTTCAGGGCTGGCACCTTTAGTGTAGGAGCAATCCCTGGACGTTCACAATTTCGGAGTTGAGCTCTGGCCAGATTGAGCAGGAGAGGCTGTGTACGTTGGAAGTTTTAGTAGGCTAAACAAGTTCAGAGCCCAAGTGTTTGTGGTTCGTTTGAGAGGTTACCAGTTGGAGATGAGGACCAGCAAGAGCTTTCAGGGCTGGCACCTTTAGTGTAGGAGCAATCGCTGGACGTTCGCAATGTCGGTGTTGAATTTTGGCCAGATTGAGCAGGAGAGGCTGTGTACGTTGGAAGTTTTAGTAGGCTAAACAAGTTCAGAGGCCAAGTGTTTGTGGTTCGTTTGAGAGGTTACCAGTGGGAGATGAGGACCAGCAAGAGCTTTCAGGGCTGGCACCTTTAGTGTAGGAGCAATCCCTGGACGTTCACAATTTCGGAGTTGAGCTCTGGCCAGATTGAGCAGGAGAGGCTGTGTACGTTGGAAGTTTTAGTAGGCTAAACAAGTTCAGAGCCCAAGTGTTTGTGGTTCGTTTGAGAGGTTACCAGTGGGAGATGAGGACCAGCAAGAGCTTTCAGGGCTGGCACCTTTAGTGTAGGAGCAATCGCTGGACGTTCGCAATGTCGGTGTTGAGCTCTGGCCAGATTGAGCAGGAGAGGCTGTGTACGTTGGAAGTTTTAGTAGGCTAAACAAGTTCAGAGCCCAAGTGTTTGTGGTTCGTTTGAGAGGTTACCAGTGGGAGATGAGGACCAGCAAGAGCTTTCAGGGCTGGCACCTTTAGTGTAGGAGCAATCCCTGGACATTCACAATTTCGGTGTTGTATTTTGGCCGGATTGAGCAGGAGAGGCTGTGTACGTTGGAAGTTTTAGTAGGCTAAACAAGTTCAGAGCCCCAGTGTTTGTGGTTCGTTTGAGAGGTTACCAGTGGGAGATGAGGACCAGCAAGAGCTTTCAGGGCTGGCACCTTTAGTGTAGGAGCAATCGCTGGACGTTCGCAATGTCGGTGTTGAGCTCTGGCCAGATTGAGCAGGAGAGGCTGTGTACGTTGGAAGTTTTAGTAGGCTAAACAAGTTCAGAGGCCAAGTGTTTGTGGTTCGTTTGAGAGGTTACCAGTGGGAGATGAGGACCAGCAAGAGCTTTCAGGGCTGGCACCTTTAGTGTAGGAGCAATCCCTGGACGTTCGCAATGTCGGAGTTGAGCTCTGGCCAGATTGAGCAGGAGAGGCTGTGTACGTTGGAAGTTTTAGTAGGCTAAACAAGTTCAGAGGCCAAGTGTTTGTGGTTCGTTTGAGAGGTTACCAGTGGGAGATGAGGACCAGCAAGAGCTTTCAGGGCTGGCACCTTTAGTGTAGGAGCAATCCTTGGACGTTCGCAAGTTCGGAGTTGAGCTCTGGCCAGATTGAGCAGGAGAGGCTGTGTACGTTGGAAGTTTTAGTAGGCTAAACAAGTTCAGAGCCCAAGTGTTTGTGGTTCGTTTGAGAGGTTACCAGTGGGAGATGAGGACCAGCAAGAGCTTTCAGGGCTGGCACCTTTAGTGTAGGAGCAATCTCTGGACGTTCGCAATGTCGGTGTTGAGCTCTGGCCAGATTGAGCAGGAGAGGCTGTGTACGTTGGAAGTTTTAGTAGGCTAAACAAGTTCAGAGCCCAAGTGTTTGTGGTTCGTTTGAGAGGTTACCAGTTGGAGATGAGGACCAGCAAGAGCTTTCAGGGCTGGCACCTTTAGTGTAGGAGCAATCCCTGGACGTTCGCAATTTCGGTGTTGAATTTTGGCCAGATTGAGCAGGAGAGGCTGTGTACGTTGGAAGTTTTAGTAGGCTAAACAAGTTCAGAGCCCAAGTGTTTGTTGTTCGTTTGAGAGGTTACCAGTGGGAGATGAGGACCAGCAAGAGCTTTCAGGGCTGGCACCATTAGTGTAGGAGCAATCGCTGGACGTTCGCAATGTCGGTGTTGAGCTCTGGCCAGATTGAGCAGGAGAGGCTGTGTACGTTGGAAGTTTTAGTAGGCTAAACAAGTTCAGAGCCCAAGTGTTTGTGGTTCGTTTGAGAGGTTACCAGTGGGAGATGAGGACCAGCAAGAGCTTTCAGGGCTGGCACCTTTAGTGTAGGAGCAATCGCTGGACGTTCGCAATGTCGGTGTTGAGCTCTGGCCAGATTGAGCAGGAGAGGCTGTGTACGTTGGAAGTTTTAGTAGGCTAAACAAGTTCAGAGCCCAAGTGTTTGTGGTTCGTTTGAGAGGTTACCAGTGGGAGATGAGGACCAGCAAGAGCTTTCAGGGCTGGCACCTTTAGTGTAGGAGCAATCCCTGGACATTCACAATTTCGGTGTTGTATTTTGGCCGGATTGAGCAGGAGAGGCTGTGTACGTTGGAAGTTTTAGTAGGCTAAACAAGTTCAGAGCCCCAGTGTTTGTGGTTCGTTTGAGAGGTTACCAGTGGGAGATGAGGACCAGCAAGAGCTTTCAGGGCTGGCACCTTTAGTGTAGGAGCAATCGCTGGACGTTCGCAATGTCGGTGTTGAGCTCTGGCCAGATTGAGCAGGAGAGGCTGTGTACGTTGGAAGTTTTCGTAGGCTAAACAAGTTCAGAGGCCAAGTGTTTGTGGTTCGTTTGAGAGGTTACCAGTGGGAGATGAGGACCAGCAAGAGCTTTCAGGGCTGGCACCTTTAGTGTAGGAGCAATCCCTGGACGTTCGCAATGTCA